>NC_135319.1:43548639-43603639 GCF_048772815.1 Callospermophilus lateralis | reverse complement strand
ACAGCCGCTGCGGAGACCTGGTGGCAAGTCATTAGTACGCGCTGGAGGGCGTGAGAAGTTCACAGCTTAGGGTCCACCTTTGGTGTATTCGAACCCTCGGTGTATTTGAAAATGAACTCATTTATCACATTCCCGGATGTTCTGAACGTGACCCGTGGAGACCTCACGGGGTGAGCAGCGGGCAGGAGGAATGCCGATGGGTTGGTTGATCACTTTCCTGGCCTCGCTGAATAGCATGGACCCTGTCTGCGGCCCATCTCATCTCAATAGCATGGACCCTGACTTTGGGCCTCAGTTGCTCCCATCTGTAGAATGGCCCCAGGGATACGGCAACGCTGACTCGCGGGTCACACTCACTCAAAGAGAACTCGGGAGAGATCAGGCAACACCTTTAACACACGCCTACTTGGTGCGAGGCTCTGGTGGGAGGGGGTGGGAACCCCATGGGTTTGAACCCCGGCTCTGCCCTGTACCAGCTGAGCAGAGGTGAGTGGTTCACTGACGTCTGTCTTGGCCTCCGTCCCTTCATCTGTCACCTGAGACAATAATAACACCATTATCTCCAGAGTCCACAGGACACGAAGGACGTTTGAAATCAGGCAACACAGCGCTGGCCACGGGAGGCCCCTTCCCCGCCCCCGACTCCCAGGTGCAACTGCATAAATGACCCAGACGCCAGTGGCCGGATCTTTGGGGGGTCCACTGGGGAGCGGAGAAGCCAGACTGAGGCCGAGGGAGACACACGGTTCATTCATTAGCGGGCTCCCCCGGGACGCGGATGGGCTGTGGAAATTACCTAGATAACACTCGTTTTTAAGGAAATATGAAGAGCCACTTGGCAGAGGCGAGGCTATTATGGGCTGCATTGTCCCCAGCATCAATGATACGAGAGAAAAATCCTTCATATTAATGTGTTTTCCTGCATCTTGACTTTTCGTTGGTGGAGGGGGGGCCGGTGACATTCTGCTAGCTAACAAAAATGCAAATGGGGTGACAGCCCCTCCCCGCGGTGTCGCCCGTCAGGCCCCTGACGGATCGCGTCCCGGGCTCTCTGCTGTGTTTATTACTACTAATGACTTTCTCGTTAGGATTTGGCTCCGAAACATAACCGATGGTTCTGGAAGAATCCCATTATTTCCCCACATTATTCAATTAAGAAGCAAGCTGCTCTTCTGCTTGGCGAGTAGGGGTTGCGGCCCCGAGGGGTGGCCAAGTGTCTCTTGCTCCCACCCCAGGCCCCCCAGCCACGGCCCCAGGGGGAGTTGGGAAGATGGGGGCGGAGGGTGGGCAGTGGCCTGGTGGTGCAGCCCAGGGCAGGGCAGAAACATAGAGCCACCAAACAGGCACCTGACCCTGGTGGCAGCTCCACAGGCCAGACTGTCCTCAAGGATGCCAGGCCAGCAGAGGCCTCCCGTGGCCCTCCTGCTCCACGCCCGGTCACCCCTCCTCTGGGGGGTCCTTCCACCCTCTGGCTCCTGGCCCCTGGCACCAGGGACACTCTCTCCTTCAGGCCTCCCCACACCCTGCCACATCTCGTGTCCACCTGCCCCACTGACCCCTTAGGATGTGACCTGGGAAGAGGACCACAGATTACCGATTGCAGATTCCCACGACCCACTGTCCTCAACCCTGCCCTGACCCAAAGTGAGTCTCCAGCCTCAGCCCAGCCCCGAGCTGCGGTCCGAATCCCTGCAGCCCTGCCCACTGGCTTCCTGTTGTGATAGCCATTCCTCCCGCCCACTCTTACTGGTCATGCCATCCCTCTAAGACCTTTAGTGGCTCACTATTTCCATTGCACTGAAAGCAAACCCTCTGCCTGCCTTCCGAAGCCTGTCACAGTCTGTTCCTGTCCAGATCCTCACGAGCCCCAACCTTACCCGCCTCCTGCTCCCTTGGCTCCTCTCCTGGCTCCCAGCGTGTGCCCCCTCCCTTGGCTTGGCACCTGTCCAGACCTCACCCATGTTCAAAGGTGCCTCCAGCCTCCACTCCTGGAGGCCTCTCTCCCCACTCTGCCTCCCCAACAGCGCCCACCGCCGGCACAGAGCGGTCCCCACCCTGCACCTCCTGTCCCTGTGAATCCTGCTGACCTGTGTGTCAGATAGGAAGGTGCCATGCAGAGGCTGAGGGACTGACTGTCCCTTCAGCACATGGAGACCCAAGGCCTCAGCTGAGAGCGCGTGTCCTTCCCTGGAAGGCGTCCCGGACTGTCTGGGGCTGACAGCAACGGCTCCAGCCACGGGCACTTAACACGGTGTCCCAACTCAGTGCCCGCGTGGAGAGAGCTGCCTGCTCAGCACATCTGGGAGAATGCACCAGCCTGGCATGAACCATCACGCCGCCAGGCACACGGGAGGGTGGCCAACCTGCAGCAGAGGCCACTGGGCCTGGGGAACCCTCAGAACCCTGCTCCCAGCCAGAGCCCAGGCCAGATCCTGTCCCCAGAGCTCTGCAGAGTGACAGCCCATCATCATGGGTGTCTGTCCATCAGCAAAGCTTTCTTCCTGCTTCTTTGGTTTCCCTTTTGGGGTCATGGGATTCACCCAGGGACCCTCTACCACTGAGGTACATCCCCATCCCTTTTTATTCGGAGACAGGGTCTTGCTAAATGGCTGAGGCTGGCCTCAAACTTGCAATCCTCCTGCCTCAGCCTCCCCAGGCTCTGGGAGTACAGGCATGTGCCCTGAGCCTGCCTCTCCCTGCTTCTTCAACAGCAGGCAGCAGATGCCCCCACCATGGCCCGCGTGAGTCAGCTCCTAGAACGTGTTTCTGTGAAGACTTCTTGTCCCCTGGCGCAAACCCCGGGAGGCAGGAGGACTGTGCCCTGTGCAAGTGGCTCAGAGCTCCCTGCTCCCTGCAGAAAACGGCTATCTGATCAAGAATGCAGAGTGGGCACCGGGGGAGAGACGGGCCATAACTTACGCGGTGTCTTTGGGCCTAAGCGGAGGTGAGAAGCGCCATCTGCCCCGCCCCCTCCGGCCTGCCCTTCCTCAGCTCCGCGGCTGTCTTTCTCCTGCTCCATAAACCTCCAGCTCGAGCCATAAAAGTGCAATGAGCAGTCTGCCTAGGAGAGACTGGCACGGAGCAGGCGTCAGCCACGCTTCCCTGGAGAGCTGCCGAGGACACAGGCCAGCCGCAGAGGGAGCCCGGCCAGCTGCATGGGGGAACATGGGGGCTCTTCAGGCCTCAGGCCTGGAGCTAGTGGCTCCCTTGATGGAAGAATCTCTTTCCTCTCTCTGTCCAAGCTGGGTGGGCCTCCGGGATCCTGATACTACAGCAAGACAAGTCCCCGAGAAGCCCACGCCTGGCTCATGCACCTGACCTAAGTCATCCACTGGGGCTGGGCTGTGTCCCTGCCTGCCCGACCCTCAGCATCCAGCCCAAGGTGACTGTCCCTCTCAGAGCAGAACCATGGATGTCAAAAGTCAGGGCAGCAGAGCGAGCCTTCGGACCTCACGGGCTCTAAGGTTTCTGGTGAGCTGCTCTGGCCCCTTAGGGCTGTAACTGGAGAGGAGCGCATTTCACTAAACTAGCAGATTCTTCTGAACTCGGGGATAAAAGGTGATTCAAGAAAGAATCAGCATCAGAGGGTTTAAGGAAAATCATGTCCTTTCTGTATCAGCAACAAAAGACCCGATGGAGTCCCAGCCGCAGCAGAGGGCGGCCGGGGACGGCAGAGACAGGGTGCTGCGGGCCGCTAGGCCCCTGGTCCTCCCAGGCCAAGGCGGTGGGGAACTGGGGAAATCAGGATCCATCTGGGGCCTGCTCTGCGGGCCAGCGTAGGAGCCAGCGTGACCCAGATTCAGCCTGAGATGACGGACACTCCCCCCCCAATTTTATGGATCTGGGGTGGACTGGAAATGTGCTGGCCACTTGGAAGGAACCAGGGGGAGGTGGGGACAGTCATACATCTGGGGCGGGGATGAGATTGGGCCTCTCAGAGTGGAGGGACGGACGCAGCAGCGCCTCGAGGGACAGCCTGACACACTTAGGAGAGGCGTTGGGAAACACCGGGCTGTTTATCATAAAATCAGTAAAGAAAATAGAAAATAGAATGGTTAAAATTCAGACCCTGGCTGGGAACGGGGAGGGGACGGGGAGCCTCAAAGGAGATGCTTTCTGAAACCTCAGGAAAAAGGAACACAGGCAAGCAGGAAGTGGGACACGGTGGCTTTTCTAAAACGGGGAGCTGTCAATTTTGACAAGGGGGAAAGAAAGGGCTAGGGCCTGACAGTATTCACATTAGACCCCTTGAGCATGAGGGATGGGTCCCAAGACCCCCAGTGGATGCCGGAAGCCACCGTTACTACTGAATTATACATACGTTATGGTATTTTTTCCTATACACACATACCTATCATAACATTTAATTCATAAATTAGGCACAGTAAGACATTGTCATTATAATGACAATTATATAACAGTTATAATAGGTAATAATAATAAAGTACTTATAAATTAGAATAATTACTGTATTAGGTAGAATAAGGGGTACTTGATAGCAACTGTGAAACCAGGACAATTGATCTGATCACTGAGATGGCCACTAAGTGACTAACAGGTGGGTAACATATACAGCATGGATATACCAGCAAAGGGATGATGCATTTCCTAGGCCACAAGAAGCAAGACAGCTTGGGATTTTATCACACTGTTCAGAATAGGGCTCTAACTTAGGCATTATTTTATTCTAGAACTTTCCACTTAATATTTTCAGACTAGTCAACTGCATGTAACTGAAACTGTGGAAAGCAAAACCATGGCTGAGACTCCTGGGTGTGTAGCGCTCACTCTGCTGTCCCATGTATTGTCTCTTCCAGCAGAGGCCCTTTCTGAAACTCAGCTAGGAATGCACCCTCCCCAGCCCCCCAAGCCCCCACCTCTCCGTAGCCTAAGAGGAGAAAGTGCAAACCCCTGACCTGGGTGTGCGGGGCCCTTACAGCATGGCTCTAACCAACCTCCCAGAGAAGTGCCTGCGGGCCTCTGCAGCCCCCGCTAGAGCTGCGTATGTCAGGCCCAGCCGGCCGCGGTTCAGAATGGCAAGGATTTCTACCTGTCTCCCTCATTAGACTAGAGGCTCCAGGAGGGCAGGCTGTGTTTCATTAGGGTGTCTTCCATATCCCAGGGACCAGGAAGTGTTTGACGAATTTATCACCCATAAACGCCAAGGCTAACTGCAGCCTGGCAGGTCGTGACCTCAGGAGACAAGCAGAGACACATGAGCTCGCTCCTTGTGCAGAGGTGGATGCTGAAGGCTAAATGGTAAAGAGACCCTCAGTGTCACCTGACTGGTGGCAGAGACCAGACATAAGTCAGAAGGTAAGGTGGCTCTGGATTTGTGCTGCCCTGAGCACATGTGTGTGCTACCTGAGTCAGATGGTACCTGCGAGCACCGAGATGCAGAGCCCACTTAGGAACCCCAGAGTGTCGGGAGAGTGGCGCCCTTCACAATGCCAATAGCTGGGTGCACAGAGACAATTAAAAATGCTCGCTGGCCTTCTAAGGTCATCCTTCCAGTCTGAAAGCGCTAGTCCTTGGTTAGAAATGCTCAGGTTGGGGAATCAAAGGCCAGGTTTTCTGAGTCTCCCTCCAGCAGGGAGCGCCAGGCCTCTGGCCGGGGTGCACCAGAGGGGTGTACCTGGCCGTGGCCCCAGCCTCTGGATCTGGGAGTCCAAGGGTTAACGCACCTCCTCAGTTCTCCTCTGGGCCTCCCTGCCACCCTGTCCTGACTCTCTGCTCTCCTAAGGAAGGGCCTGCCATCACCCTGATTGGACTCTCCAAGATAATCGCAGGCCTCAGATCCAGCTGCTCTTGCCGCGCGGCCTCCCCGCAGACGCAGCCGGGGGCTGGCAGGAGAGCAGGCTGGGAGAGGCAGATGGGGCTGTAATGAACTGAAGACGTGTGACAGTTACAGAGGAACAAGTTCATCAATTAGAGTCTTCTTGCCTGAGGGCTTCTGGGGAAGGCTGTTGCGGAGATGCAGGGCTGCCTGGCTTTCCTCCAAAGCCCTGCGCCTCAAGTGGACTGAGTTCCCCAGGCTGCAGGGCCCTGGAGGGATCTCAGCCCCCTCTTCTGTCTCCCAAGCAGTTTCTTCTTCTGCCTTTTGCTGTTGCTACCAGGGGTCTCTCAGAGCGATGCCCCCTCTCTGGAAGGGGCTGACTTGTAGTTTCCCTCCTAGAATCTTCTGAACAACAGTGAGAAACATTCAGTCCACCCCAAGCCATTCAACTTCTTAGAAAATCAAATTTATGAGCAGAATGGGAAGATTGACACTGCTGTCCCTCCCCCTTGTCTCTGAACCCCACACTCAGATCCTCAGGGGGTGGGAGAAATCTTGTTCTAAACGTGTAGGCCTTGGGATACTATGCTGATACCCAAGCAGGCCAAGTATAGGAATTAAACATGTCGGCACTTCCTGCCTGCACAGGAAATGCCAGTGTGAGTGAGTGCTGCCTATGGCTGGGAGAATCTGGGCGACGGTGGTCAAGAGAGCTCCCTCATTCTCAGCTCCCCATGTGTTCCCAGAGCACCTTTGCCCCTAAAGCTGGGAGCGATGATCCATGCCCACTTTCTCCAGGGAACAAGAACACAGAGCAGTCCCCTTGGGCACTGAGTGTGGTCACTATTTGTGCAGACAGAAACTGGGACCAACTCAGGCAAATCTCAGTTTCATATATTTTTAAACAAGGAGAAAATGGGCATCTAGAATTGAGGAAATAGAGTGGTTTTGAAATTCGTTGGTGCCAATAGAGTTTGGGAGCCCCCAATAAAGGGGGTTCAGAATCTTGACAGGAGTCACTGGAATTATGACCTCAAAGGAAAAGGCAGACTGATGGTTGGCCCTGGCAAAAAGCTTGAGCTTCAGCCCAGGGCTCCATGCAGCTGGTGGAGTCCTGGAGAAGAAAGGGTTCCCCTGAGGCCCCTTGCTCTTTAGAAACCCTGTGTGTCAGCCATGAGCAGGTGGAAAGTTCCATGCTGCTCCAGTGGAGAGGGCTATCAGACATCTCTGCAAAATTAGAAAAAGACACTGGTCTCAGAGTGGTCCACTCTGTCCTGTGAGTACATGGCTTGACGAGCTAATGGTCCCTCTGTGCCTCTAGGGGCTGCTAATAGAAGGACCCAATCGAGACCAACTGGGTGCCAGTGGCAGAGGGACATATTCCATCATGACAGAAGAAGAATTTTCTCTCTCTCTCTCTCTCTCTCTCTCTCTCTCTCTTTTTGAGACAAAAAGGTCTTGCTATGTTGCCCAGGTTGGTCTCAAATTTGCAATCCTCCTGCCTCAGCCGCCTGAGTAAGTGGGATTACAGGTGTGCATTACCACACCTGAATAAGAAAATTTTTCTTAATGCAGAGATGCCTGGATTTGTCTTGGATGGTCCCCAGGGTCAAAAGTGCTATGTGACAGCCTAGTGTTGAAACAGAGGCACTGCTTTGGCATGCATATTTGCGGGTACACTAGCTAGCTGTGTGACCCTGGGAAGTCATCTACCGTCTCTGGGCCTTGCTTCCTTACTGACACGATGGGAAGGGTGGGTCCTTTCTTCAAGGTGGTCAAAGATTGAAAGGGTGTCTAGAAAGCCCTGTGCACACTTCCAGGCCCAGGGGACGGGTCCAATAAGCACCTGTGCATCTTTCTAGGTTCGTTGGTGGGAGAGCCTCCCTCTTCTGGTGGCCGTGGATGGCAGGGAAGCCAGCCCTGGACAGGGCATGTGGGAACACGAGGGGCTTGAGGAAGACAGGTAGGAGGTGAGGCCAACGTGCAATTTCTCCAGGGACCCAGCCTCGCACACCTGCCCGCTGATGACACACCAATCACTTCGCAGAGCGACATGGGGGGCTTTCAGGCAAGCGAGGCTGGGATGAGGCTCAGCAGCCTGCAGAGCCCGTCCACCTGCCCCGGGACCGTGGGTGTGGCTGCTGCGCGGATCCGCCAGCCTGTGGGCACCAGCGGTGACAGGGACTCCGCGGGGAGCCGCCGGGCAGGGCCTGGCACGCGGGCCCAGGAGCCCCGGGGGCTGGGTGTGTGCCAGAGGCGTCCTGAGCAAGGAAAGCCTGGCCGGCGGAGATAAGCAGCGGCGCCCAGCACAGGCCCCGGCTCCTGGAGCTGCTCGAGCACATATTAATGGGACCCATTCAGTTCAGCCTGCGTGACAATTAATAACCGGCCAGGCGGAGACTGCGAGCGCGCCTGCGCAGGAGCGTGTGTGCGCGCACGCGCTGGGCGAGTGGGGCAGGCTGGGGCGGGGCACCGTGTCTCCCTCAAGGACGTTCCCCGCCCCAGGAGAAGGCCAGGTACCCCCCCAGGGTGGAGGAGAGAGGCCTCTGGCCTGATCTCCAGGTGGACTCTGTGGGCCAGGCAGGGAAGGGCCTGTTCCTCCGCCTTCTGACTCAGGTGGAGCTGGGGGGGCTAAACGGGGACATGGTGGTGTGACGCATGGGCCTCATACACCCTAGTCTCCCTTCTCCGTGGACTTCCCTATTCTGCTGGGAGATGTGAGCCTGGGCAGCATGATGGAGGGAGGAGTCGGTATGTAGATGCATGCTAGATTGACAGCTTAAATTTGCGAGTGAGGACTGTCAGGCATCCCTGCAAGGTTAGAAAAAGATCCTGGTTTCAGAGTGGTCCACCCTATCCTGTGAACACACAGCTTGGTGAGCTAATGGTCCCTCTGTGCCAAGAAAATGTAGTTCTTTCTCCAGGCCTTGCCACCCAGCTCCAGGGTGCACAGCCTCATGAGCAGAGCTGGGACCACATTTCACTAGCACAGTCCTTCTTGCTCAGTGTACTATCACACAACTACCCCTGCTCAGAAACTGGCTGTTGTCACCCTGGGTGGCTCCCTCACAGCTAGGCCTTGTGCAGAGCATCTGGGTCACTCCTGCCTGGCCCATGACACAGACTACTTCCTAGAGCCTTAGTCCTCAAAGTGAGGTGAGAAGACCAGCAGCGTTGGCCCCTCCTGGGAGCTCCGTAGAGACAGGCTCCCGTCCCGTCCTGGACCTGCAGGCTCAGGATCTGCATTTCGACCAGATGCTCAAGTGATCCAGATGTTGTATGTACATGAAGACAAACACTGGGGTCGTCCAAACACTGCAGAGGTGGGTAGGGAGCAGGGTGGGGGGACTTAGAAAGCTCAGAAAGAGACCCTGTTATAACGTAGGAGCAAGGGATGTGTCCTGTCAGAAGATGAGGGGGTGGGGACAGGCCAGAACCTCTCTGCTGGTTTCAGTCTAGTGCCCAGACCCCTCCCCCAAGACCTATCCCTGGAGACCCTCCCCTATCCCAGCAGGCTGGGCTGGGCCTTGGCTGTCTGCTCCCGGTGGGCGGAGGCTGGCTGGGCACCTGAGTCCCAGGGGAGCATGGGGTGGGGAAAACCTGAGGTCCAGGGGTTCTGGGGACCTGGCTCTGTCCCTGCCGATGGACCCCCATCTGTCCCCAGAACTTCCATCAGGATTCCCAGGCTGCCACGGAGGCCCGGGCACCTCAATCACTGCTCTCGTGTGGGTCGCAGGAAGAGAATAGCTTTCAGCTCAATTACCCTTCACATTCCAATATCATAACGCTCCAATGAGGCTTTTTAACCAAAAACAAAAAAGCCGTGTCTGCCGCAGGCTGGCTGCAAGGCCAGCCGTGCAGAAGGGACGGGCCTGCCCGGCTGACAGCCCCCACCAGGCCCTCCAGGTGACACTGCGAACAGACACCTGTCCTGAGCCACCAGCCAGGCTAAGAGGACACTGAAGTCCAGGCCTCGCACACCAACACTTCCTTCCTCCACTCAGCAGCTGCTGGCCATGACTGACCCCTGCCTCAGCTGGGCAAGAACATCAGGCCCAGCTCCCGAGAGGCCCCGTGGAGGGACAGCCCAGGACTCTCCTCCTCGATAGAGCACTGGCCCTGCTTCTCCTGAGCCAGGAACATCATCCAGACTTCTTTCAGTACCAGAGCATCACGGCTTCACTGAGCAGGCCAGGCCAGGCCAGGGCAGCCAGACAGTGAGGTCCCAGGCAGGACGCGCCATTTCCCTCCTCAACTTAAGGAGCACTTACCACGTACTGGTTTCTAAGCACATCGTGTCCAGGAGCCTCCTAAAGTAGGTTTTGGGATTGCTCCCATTTTACAGAGAAGAAAACTGAGGCCCAATGGAGCTTATCACTTGCCCAGGGGGAGGGTCTGGGCCACAATTCACATCTGTCCAGCACCTGGAGCCCTGGTCCTGCTTCTCTGCTCCCCTCAAGACAGAACATCTGCAAACCACACCAGGAGTGGGAGAGACTGCCCCCGCGTGAACAGAGGCCGAGCCAACGTCCAGGCCACGGATACCGGGCACGCTTGGTAAATTCTCGGGGCGCACGCAGGGCACACAGGTATCTCGCAGCCGGCAGGGCTACAAACAGTGCCCTGAAGCGGGGGCCCGGCCATTCTGTCCCAATCAGCCGTCTCCATCTGCCTGGCCAGCTCAGCGCTAATGGCCTTGATGGCGGTGTCCCCTCTCCGTGTCCTCCTGGCCTCCTGCTGGCTGTGGCCGATTTGCTCATGATTTAGCACTCCGAGGCGCTGACCCGTGAGGGAGACGCCCGGGACAGAAGGAGGCAGGGCGCTGTGGCCGCTGAGGTGTGTGCACACGAGCGGGCGCTGGTGGGGGGAGCCGTCTCTCCAGGAACCAGCTGCCAGCCTGGCTCTCGAGGACTCGGGAGGGTCTGGCTCCCCACCCCTCCCCAGGGCCCTGTGCTGGAGACAAGCGCACAGGGGAGGCCGCAGGGGGCTACGAGGGGCCCTGGCCGCAAGCCCGGCCCTGGGAGCCCAGCGCCCCTGCTGTTTTAAAGACGGGGATAGTCCCAGTCCCTAATGCTGCAGCCCAGAGGCCGAGTGTCCCCCAATGGCCCACGTGTCAATGGCTTGGTTCCCAGGGTGGTGCTATTGGTGGGATGGAAGCTTTAAGAGATGGGACCTGGTGACAGTCCTTAGGTCTTTGGGGGAAGTGCAGGCCCCAGTCTGTCCCTCTGCTCCTGGTTCAAGGTGTGACTGCTTGCTGAACACAGTGACGCACACCTGTGACCCCTGCAGCTCGGGAGGCCAAGGCAGGAGGATCGCGAGCTCAAAGCCAGCCTCAGGAGAGATGAGACCTAAGCAACTCAGTGAGATGTGGGGTGCCCTGGGCGATCGGAGGAGCCCCAGCAGCCTGTGCTGACGGCGGGGCCCCCGAGACCGTGAGTTAGATGGACCTCGCTTCACTCTGCGAGCATCCGGTGGCGGGTATTTCACTGCAGCAACCCAGCTGACTGACACACTGATGTCACGGGTGGGTTAGGACACAGGATGCTGGGGCAGTGCCCGTCTTGTTATTATCATATTAATTGTCATTATTAATAATGCTGCTCTTCTGTGTGCCCTGTGCCCTCTGCCCCTTAGGGGTTCAAGGAAATTACGAGACCAGAAGACCCCATCTTGAATCAGTTCATGGACCAGGGACTTGGGACTGGGTTGTCCCAGGTGTCAGACAAGTGACATAAACAGGAGGTCAGAAAGAGAAGGGTCCTCCTAGTCCCATATCAGGCCTCCTAAAGCCCCATGTTCTGCTCCTTCTTTTTGTTTGTTTTTTTGGTACCAGGGACTGAACTCAGGGGCACTCGACCACTGAGCCACATCCCAGCCCTATTCTGTATTTATTTAGAGACAGGGTCTCACTGAGCTGCTTAGCGCCTCGACATTGCTGAGGCTGGCTTTGAACTCGCGATCCTCCTGCCTCAGCCTCCGGAGCTGCTGGGACTACAGGCGTGTGCCACCACACCCGGCTTCCTCCTTCCTTTTAAAGCCCCTGATCCCTCTTGGAGGGCCTTATCTTGGGGTCTCTATCAATCTCAGAAATAAAGAAGCCTGGCTGGGGTTGTGGCTCAGCAGTAGAGCGCTCGTCTCGCACACGTGGGACCCTGGGTTCGATCCTCAGCACCACGTAAAAAATAAATAAGTGAAATAAAGTATTGTGTCCAACTGTAAAATAAATATTAAAAAAAATAAATAAAGAAGCCGATGGAGAGCCCAGAGGTAGGGGAGGCCCTGCCTGCCTCAGGCCTAGGTCGGCCCCAGCTCTCTCCCTCTGGGCGCAGCAGGTGAACCCTGCCGGCTGTCAAATGAGCTGCTAGGGTGGCACGGGGCAGGGAGCGCCAATTTCCAAGCCCATTCAGAGCGCATCTGCCCAGGTCTGCAGCCTGGAGGAAGAGGTGCTTGGCACCACCTCACACTGGAGACGGCGAGGGTCCTGGGTCAGGACAGGCTGGCATGGGGGCAGGACTCCAAAGCTGGGACGGCTGAGCCACCCTGCTCTACCCCTCAGCAATCCAGAGAGCCAAGCTCCAGGTGGTGGCCGCCTGGTCCCCCAGTACCGGGTCTCAGTGCTGTTTTATAGAGTCACTGTGGGTGTTCAGAGGCCCAGCCAGGGTCTCCTGAAGGCCAGCCACATGTCTCATTCCCCTGTGTCCCCAGCACCCAGCAGGCACCCCGGCAAGGCTCGGCGAGCAGGTGAATGGGTGAATGAGGTGGGCCAGGACACGGGGCCCACCCTCCTGCACCCTGCTGTCACTGCTGCCAGCCAAGTGAGGACCCTCCCGGACTCTGGTTTCTGGACGTCTGCCAGGAAGCCAGGCTTCCAAGGAGGGCCACGGGCACTCAAGCCCTGTAAGGTCCTCCTTCCTGGGTCCAGCAGTGTGGTGGCCATCTGCTGGACAGAGCCCCTGCCCACCCTGCCTGCCGGCCAGCCTCCAGCTCGTCACACCACGGCATGGGGACCCCCTAAATGGCGGCTCTAGACCCGCAGGCTCCCCACCCCACCCTCCCGGCCCCACGGGGCCCTCCCCAGCCCTGGACATCCTGCCTACAGCTGGTGCTTGGGGACCATTCCCAACAGCCCCCATGTCTGGACCACCCACCTTGGCGTCCCCCATCCTCCTGCCCGAAGGGCCCCAGAGAAGCAAGGGAGCTAGAGGGACTTCAGAATGCACCCCCCGCCGCTCTGCCCCCCAACACCTCGGCCGCAGCTTCCTCTGGCTGCTCTCACAGACTGTCACGTGCTTAGTGGCTTAAAACAGCCCAGATTTGTCACCTTACAGTTCTGGAGGTCAGAGATCCAAAATAGATCTGCTCCAGGTGCGCCGTCCCCCTCCTGTGGCCCCAGGGAGACCACGCCCTCGTCTCCCCAGCCTTTTCTGGAAGCCACCGGCCGCCTTGGCTGCTGCCCCTCCTGACTTTAAAGCCAGCTCACCTCTGCTTCCAGGGCCACGTGTCCTCTCTGTCCTCCCCTCACTGCCTCTCAGCAAGGACCCTTGTGAGTGCCTCGGTCCTACACCCCTAAACCAGGACAATGTCCCATCTCAGAATCCCCCATCCAAGCAGCAAAGCCCCTTCTGCCACGCAGGGTCCCGTAGCGTGCAGGAATCAGGACATGGACACCTGGGGTGGGGACGTTATTCTGCCTACTGTACCCAGCTCATCAGATGACACTCCATCTTCCAATGGCTCCGAGGAAGACATCTTCACTGCCCTGTCCCTGCCCCTGGCTGCCTTTGAACTCTGGCGAAACCAGGCAGGGAACTCCGATGCCACTCATCTGCCTTCCGTGTTGGGCTTTGGCAACAGACCATGAAGGACGGGCACGTGGGACCCGGAGCAGATGGGCTGCAGGGTGGGGGCTCCCCCAGAGCAGGGCCTGCCACGTGCACCAAGTCACTACTCTCGGGGCCTCAGGCCGGGGGCCGCCAGTGGTAGAAGATGATCCCAGGGAGGTGCCCCTGCTGTCACAGACACAGGCAAGAAATGACAGTGACCAGAGGAGCTGTGTAGAGGTGCACGATGCCTCCCCGCGATCACAGCTATGGTCTCGGAAGGCCAGAACGCGTGGTCTGCCTTTGGAAGGAAAAGATCAACCCCAGCTGGAAGATCCCCCCGGAAGGGGGCAGTCATGGAAAAGGGGTCGCAAGGGAGCAGAGTGTTCCCGAGAGATGGAAAGGCGGCTTCAAGGTCTGTGGCGTGGGGTCCAGGGTCCTCGGGTCCCAGAAAGAAGGGGGAGGGGGAGGAAGACGGAAGAGGAACAGGAAGAAGTTTCTAGCAGCGCTGAGGCGTGGCTGGATCAGACCCGGCCACACCTAAAAGGTATCTGCCATGTCCCTGGCGCGTCATGGGGACCAACACACTTGCAGGGCTAGAGAAGGAAGGAAAGAGCCCGGCCACGGTCCTCCTGCCCACACCAGTGGCCTGCCACCTCCCCCCTCTGCACAGCACAGTCCCCGGATCTTGCACACTTATTTATTTATTTCCCGTGGCTGCCGGCGCGGGCCGCCGAGCGGCTCCGTGGGAACGTGCGTAATGGCGAGCGCACTTTAGGCATTACTTCCACACCATTTAGGGCCTTCCGCCCCAGTAGCTGCTGCAGGCTCCTCCAGCTCCAGCTTTCGGTCTGCACGAGGTGGAATCCTTTTTTTTTTAAGGTTTGGTAGGCCCTGAGTCGGAGGAGCTGAGTCTGGGGGAGGTGAGAGAAAGACGATGCTTTGCAAGAACTTATTATTCTTCTCCCATTGCCCTGGCCCTGCCCCGGCGCTGACCAGAAGAAAGAGAGAGGTGGAGGGGAAAAAAGAGAAAAGCCTGTTCCCGTTGCTAAGAAGCCTTTAAAGATCTCTGTGTTTTCTCACGCAGGACTGAGATTGGGTGGCTGATATAAACGGCAGCTTCAGCTTCGTGGGAGGCTGAAGGTGCCGGAACACAATGAAGGCCACTTAGGAAGAATCGCTCCCCTGACTAAGCCGCCCACCCCCCTTCTACCTTCTGCAGGCGCAAGGCCAGCCCCTCCGGAGGCAGCAGCCGTACAGTGAACCCCAGACCCGGAGTGGACACTCTGGGCAGCAAATGCACGCAGACTTGCTTTGTGGGCAGCACAAATGAGATCTGAAGCTAGCTGTGTGACCTTGGACAAGTCACTTTATCTCTCTGGGCCCTTTTCCCCAGCTGCACCGGGGGATAAGCCCACCTCTCTTACCAACATGCAGGACTACTCTGAGGATCAAAGGAGACAGCATGCATGAAGGAGACCCCGCTCCTTTCCCCTCTCTCCTTCCTCTTGGTCCAAGGCCCCTCCATTTAGCTCCATGCACTTCCCTTCCCCCCATCCAGCCTCCTACCCCAGCACAGGGTGCTCCTGCAGAGATGACCCTTAACCAGGGAGACGGTGTCTAGAGGGGATGGCCACAGGCACGCCGTGTGGGGGCTCTGGTCCCCCGTCACCTGCTCAGTGGCAGCCCTGCTCATGTGAGCACTATGCACACTGGATCAGAGGCAGTCCTCTCCCCGTGACCCGCGGCTGCTATGCAGTGAGCCAGGATTCAGACTCGGGTCCCTGGAGCTCTGGACACAGTGCTAACCACTGTGGGGAGCGGCCTCCACGAGGAAGCCAGCTGCCTGTTCCCAGGAGCTGAGATGACAATCAAGACCTAGTGGGTGCGTGTGTAATACATGATGATGAGCAAGGGCACCCGTGGGGCTAGACACCAGGATCGGGGTTACCTTGAGGGAGGGGCTGCGAGGTGCCGCTAGGTCTGTCTTGCTCTGGACGTGGGCACACAGATGTGTCACTCATGAACTCGGCTGAGCACAGGGCTATGCGTTGCTCCATGTGCACCCTTAACAGGCCCCTCAGAAAATATAGCCATCAAGGAAAGAAAAAGGAAGAGCAAACTCCCAGAAGCCTGTGAGGGGCTGGAGAAAACACCCCGTGGTGAACCCATGCCACGGGCATAAGCCTTTACACTCAAGGCTACTGTGTCTTTCCTGACCTCAATCCCCACTGTAGTAGTCTGTTTTTGTCACTATAACAAAATACCTGAGACTGGGTAGGTTATAAGGAAAAAGGTTTATTTTGGCTCATGATTCTGGTTCAAGGTCAAGGGCCCACACTGGGTGATGGCCTTGTTGGAAGTTGAGAAGCTGGGTTGGGGAGGGTATGAGGAGGACCACCACCCGGCCTCTCCCACTGGGTCATTCAGAGGGAAGAAGAGTCACGCTTGGCTAAAATGGTGGAAGGACAGGGGTACGGCTGGCCCGGATGATGACCTCTCAGGGAAGGACACAGCATGAGCAAAGGCTGGGCAGCAGGAAGGTGGCCAGGGCAGGAAGGGCAGGCACACTGGAGCTCAAAGCCCTGTGCAGATGGATGGATTTTTGAAATGGAGGGTTTGTGTGGGGAAGGGGGTGTGGCTGGCTCCGACTGGGAGTTACAGAGAGGGACAGGGCTTGGGGGAAGGGGCCTCCGTGCCACTTCCCTCTCACAGGGACGTGAGGGGAAGAGGGGACCAGCCTGAGCCTGTGCCCTCCTGGGCAAGGACGTGACCGGGCATTCGGCTCTCGGTAGCTGCAGTCCCCACGCCTAGGAGGGGGGCTGGCCGACTAAGAGGAAGACAGTAGCAGGGACGATTAACGGTACCCAGTGATTACACCCCGGGCGAGATCTCGTGTGGCATTATCTCATCTAGAGAGAGGAGCGGGCTTTTTAATAGACGGACAGGCGGCTTCCACTTAAGGTTATTATGAAGCGGCGGCCCGCCCCTCGCGGCTGCTAGCCAGCTCCACAAAGTCGCGAAGTAATTAAAGGCTGCTAAGGAGTCACAGAAATTATAATCATTCCACCCACCCAAAGCGCTCTCCCGTCCCCCTCCTGCCAGGAAACAGGGTGGCCAGGGGCACACAAACACATCAAAACAGCCCATTGTGTGGGGTCCCCGTGTCACGGGCCTGCCAGGCCTGTCCTCAAGCTGCTCTGACAATCTGAACCAGTTAGGGGGAGGGGAGGGGCTGAGGCAAAGTCCCAGAGCCACGGACACAGGAGGAACGGTCATGGGGGCCAGCCCCTCGGGGCAGCCCGGGCCCCTGGTCCTGCAGGATGTGAGCTGCGGACGTGAGGAGCAGCACCCACCCCGCCTGCTCCAGGCAACCAGGCTGCCCTGGGAGATCATGTGCGCCTCTGGTCCAGGGGCGGGATCCCCCTCGCAGGTCCTGGAAACTGATTCCCAGAGTCTTCCCTGGCTACCACTGGTCCACTGACCGCCGGTTCCCGGACCACTGGGTGACCGAGGGCCAATCTTTCACCCTCTCTGGATGTGCCGACCACCTGCAGGACGTGTGTCCCACGGTGCTGGTTTCAAGGAGCCTGTGGGGAACACTCAGCCTTTACTAGGCGTTTCTCTGTGGCTCTGTCGTGTTCCCTTATCGTATCTTCATTTCACATTTCCCACACGTCTCCTTTCTCTGCTGGACTGTCAGCTTTCCGGCGTGGACACCCCGATATCAACCAATCAGTCCTTAGCAGTGGAGCCCGCCCGTCGAGCCCCCTGGATTTCCCATCAACCCTCCCGAGGTCCTTGGAGAACGTCCACAAGGAGTGGGACAGTCACCACTTCCCAAGTGCTACCTTTGTGCCAGGGGCTTTGTATACGTGTCCCTGGGAATTTTTACAAAAAAAACCATAAATTCCTAGTTGACAGATGAAGACACTGAGGCTCAAAAACCAAAAAGCCGAGAAGCGGAAAGGACCCTCTGGGGGGCAGGACGCTGGCTGAGGAGGGTGTTCTGACTCTGGGGTCCGGGAGAAGTCAGAGAGGGCCCTGGGCCTCCTGGTTTGGAGTTGGAACCTGGGTACGCGGCTCTGTCACATGCACCTCTGTGGAGATCCAGGCCCAGTGTCACAGACACTGGTCCTCAGGACACAGAAGGGCCAAGTTCCTGCTAGTACAGGTGGGACCTCCCTAGAGCCTCTGTTTCCTAAGCCTGCCCCACCCCCACTGCCTTCCTGCAGTGCCCCACCAGGGGGTGAGGAGACCATCAAGAGACGGGATGGACACCAGGCGGGCTCTGGGTGCGGGTTCTGCAGACGTCGGCCAGGCAGGGTTGTTTCCATCTCCAGGTTCTTGAATCAACGGGCGAGGGCACAGAACAGACCCAGATGCCCACGAGCTGGGCTCCGCTCAGCCCTGCTTCGTATTCACGGTGGAGCATCCCGTGGACATTGCCAGAGAGCTGTCGGAACCCCACAGACTCCCAGCTTGAAGTGAGGAGGAAACCTGAGCTGTCCCCTCTCCTTGTGCACAGCCCTGGCCACGCCCCTCAGGCACAGAAGAGGAGGGGTGGTCAGGGCTCATGAGGGGCCGGAGTCCCTGACTTTACCCACTGGGTAGAGGAGGGAGCAAGGCTCCTTGAACCCTGTGCTTGGGCTGAGCCTCTGGCCCCCGTTCTGTGGGACCTGTGGTCCAGGAGGGGATGGCAAACCATGGTGAGTTTCCCTGTGGCCATGGCAGGGAGGCGGCCAGCAGGGGTGGCATTCAGTGCAGAGGGCTGGCAGTGGGCTCGGAGTGAAGCTTCTCCACCAACCCCTCAGCCTGTGCAGGAGACGTGGGGGACAGTCCTCGCCCAGGGTGGGGGAAGCCATGGCATGAGGTCCAGAGCACCCAGTCCCTCCCCACATCCTGGCTGGTTCAGGGCCACACAAAGACACATGCAAAGGCATCAAAAAATGAGAATGCCAGGCGTGGTGGCACATGTCTGTCATCCTAGCGGCTCAGGAGGCTGAGGCAGGAGGATCGCAAGTTCAAAGCCAGCCTCAGCAATTTAGCAAGGCCCTAAGCAACTCAGTGAGACCCTGTCTCCAGATAAAACATAAGAAAAGGGCTGGGGTGTGGCTCCGGGGTTAAGTGCTCCTGGGTTCAATCCCTGGTACCAAAAAACAAAAAGCCCAGAAGCGGAAAGGACCCTCTGGGAGGCAGGACGCTGGTTGAGGAGGGTGTTCTGACTCTGGGGTCGGGGAGAAGTCAGCGCACTTGCCTGGCCTCAGTTTCTCTCATCTATAAAATGCAAAGAACAGCCCCCCACCCCCTGGGCTCACGGGGCTGTCACAGGATGAAGACAAGAAAACCCTCAGAGACCCAGGAGATGAGCACCCCCCCACACACAGCCCCTTGGCTCCATGCAAAGCCAAGCAGCCGGCCACCGTGCCCGTGCATGCTGTCACGCCATGGCTGTAAGCCCACAGCTCGCTGTCCCAGCTGCGGCCAGCAGTGGCATCTGCCTTCCGTGAGAGAGGAGGGTCCCAGGTATCTGTCACGGTGCTGACCGGGTGGAGACCAGGGAAGGCACGATGGCCTCAGGCCACTCATGCAGGGCATAGAGACATCGGCCAGGGCTGCCGTCTGGCCAGGCAAGCCACGCTGGCTGTGGTCAGCAGGAGCCCAGCGCCCGGGATGATTTATTGGTCTCCCTCTCCCAGATCAATAGGCCGGTGGTTAGAGATGCAGAGGGGGCCGCGGGCACTGTGGCCCCGAGGTATAAATTAATACGGCCTGTCAAGGGGCTGCCTCTCCTGGAGTGGGGGGGATGACACTCTCAAGAGTGGAACTGACACCTTGGGGGGAACAGCTGGGTGCAAGTCGGGGAGCCCCTCCCCCACCTCTTGCGGCAACCTGAGGCTGCAGTGTATAAATCATTCAGACCCGACAGGCACCCCCTCAGAAGACCAGCTGGGGCCGCTGCTGCTCGCCCCGCCAGGTGCTAATAAGTCCACCTCCGAGGGTATTGGGCCTCCTCTGGCCATCCGTCAGGGCTCCCCACACGCCACACACACGGGGGATGGCATGGCTGAGCCCCAGGAACTGGTAGTACCAGAGGGCACCAGCTCAGAGCAAGGCTGGGCTCAGATGGCCCAGGAAGACGCAGGGGTGGGGCAGGTGTGCCAACTCCCCGAAGCTCGGGGCCAGCCCCAGCTGCTCCTCGCCCCAGCCCCAGCTGAGCACCACCAGGGAACCGCTCACCTCAAGGAGACACTGCCCACCCCCAGCCCTTTGTGTAAGTGCTCTCTGGTCCTCACAATCATCCAATAAGCAGAGGGGACAGAAAGCTGTGTCCCTGAGATTCACTCAAGTGTCACTGAGCACCATGCACCGGCCAGGCCCTGGCTGGCACTGACCCAGAGGACCAAGCCCCGTCCTTGCTCACTCTGGTTCAGAGAGAAGGACAAACAACAATTAGCAACCGTGACCTTTTTGCTGGGCTCATACCTCCTCAGGCCCTGCGCTAAGCACTTCCCAAGCGTGATCTCATTCACCTGGATCCTGGCAGCATCTGTGGTGGGTATAGTTATTCCCATTTCACAGGTGGAAGAGAAGCTACCTGCCGATAGCCACGCAGCCAGGCCGGTCTCCTAACCCTGGCTCTGTCCCTGGGCTAACTTAGGGCAAGCATTACCTTCTCTAGTTGTGGTTGACACCTGAGGAGCAGAATGGGGGTGTGGAGAGGCCAGCAGACAGCACACCTGGGCACACAGGGAACTTTCTAACACTACTAACAATAACTTACTGGTATTATTATCACAGAGATAAGTTATTGACTAGTGATCTCCAGGAATACCTCCGGCCCACTTTCTGTCTCTAGTAAGGAGGTTCAGGGAGTGAGAAACTGTCACCTGTCCTCATTAAGTGACGTGGAAAGATGGTGTGGCCTTGCAGGACCCAGGACCCTGGGGGCCTAGGTTCAGATCCTGCCCCCAGCCAGCTCTGAGGCTCAGGCAAGGACCCTCCATGTCTCAGGTTCCTGGCATCTCCTTCCAGCTCCAGCCCTCCCTTGCAAGCAGCCTGCTCCCTGCTCAACTGGTCACCTGAGGCCACCATTGACAAGGATCTGTGCAGGACCTGAGTGTCACAGAGAGCTGGGCAGAGACCCAGGGGCCCACTTCCAGCCTGTCTTTGTTTCCACGAGGTAACAGGGGAACTGCCAGAGACAGACACATAGCCACGGTCCCTCCTCAGCAGGGTCTGCCTCTTGGGGAAATTCTAGCATGTGAAAAGAAACCCAGGGGTCCCCAAAGGGAATGATCTTCAGAGACGTCATAGCCTCCTCCTCTAACAAACTCCTACTCATTCTGTAAGGACCCACACAAATAACCCCTATAGACAGATCATCTCGGTGTATACACACCAAGCCACCCTGACATTTGATCTATTTAAGGGTAGGCAGACACCCACTTATTGGTTTTTCTCTGTAAAATTACCTTCTCTGAGGACAAAGAGCTCAGCCTTAATCAGCAGCATTTTACTGAATGTATTCTGAGCCACAAACTGGGCCCAGGACTTTTCCTGCCTACATTATTATAGTTCTCACAACAATTCTGCAAGACAGATACTGTCACTCATCATACAGATAAGAAAATTGAGGTCCAAAAAGGGTAAGTCACCTGTCTAAAGTAACACAGCTGGACACTGTTGAGTCCTTTGCACTATTCTGCAGGTCCTGGTTGGCTTAGAATCATTGGTCCCTGCTTAGTAGCTGTTCAGGAAACGTGTCTTGTGTTCATTTAAAAAAATGAAGTGGCGCAGGTGGATCTGGGTACAGTGGATCTGACCTGGGCTCTGACGGACAGTTAGGCTGGACTTCAGTACAGGTTAGAAAAGCACAGTGTATACAGAAATCCCTAAGGAAACGCCAGAGGATGCCTTAGAAGGTTGAGGCGGATGGATAAACCTTCCTGCCCAGCTGAGGAGGCTGGCCCAGTCAGGACTTCAAGGACACCGTGTCCCGGAGCCTCCACTGGGCCCCCTTGATTCCCTGACCCCAAAGCCGCCTGGCACAGTCTGCCTTCTGACCTCACCCCTACCCTTCTGTGCCAGGGTCACCTCCCTGGGGTGCAGCGGGGGGCTGAGGGCCAGGCCCCGGAGGAGGGAGGAGGGGCGGGAGGGGCAGCGCTGAAGGTCAGCGAGGCGGGCACGCGCCCCTAACGGAGGTAGCGGAGCAGCACCGCTGGGCACAGACACAGGCAAACACGTTTTGAGCAAATTGGCACGCCATAAAAGTCTATTACAGCAAATCAAACAGCAGTCAGCATGACAGCCATTAGCCTGAAATGAATACACGGGGACTTAATGAGGCCTGCGAGGCTGGCTTGGTGAATTAAGTTGCCAATTCTAGCAGGATTTCCCTTTTCTTTACCGACTTGAAAGCATCCACGCTGCCTCGTTAGGGCTTCGACAAGTGAATTGCAGGCCCTTTCACCCTGATAAAATGGATAATTACATGGAGTACCGCTTAGCGAGGGGAGAGGGGTGGGCGGGACAGGAACAGAGAACAAACAAACCCAAACACACACCTGCAGACCTCCCTGCGCAGGGCGGGGCTGGTGGGCGGGGCTGGTGGGCGGGGCGGGCCCCCGGGGGCGGGGCTGGTGGGCGGGGCGGGCTCCCAGGGGCGGGGCGAGCTTCCAGAGGGCGGGGCTGGTGGGCGGGGCGGGATACCGGGGGCGGGGCTGGTGGGTGGGGCAAGGCCTGGCCTTGACCAGCCTCACCCCGCACCCTTGCACTTCCTGGCCTGAGGGACTGGGGTCTTCCCAGACCCTGTCTCCAGACAGCTGCGGATGGGCTAAAAGTGGTCCTCTGGGATGCGTGGCCTGCAGGGCCTCTCAGAAACCCGCCTGTGGCCATCCTGCGGGGCCCGGTTGTGCTCACTGTCCCCAGAGGAGAACTGCCTGACAGGTACCCTGCAACGTGCTCCCGGGGCCTATTCCTGACTTCCCGACATACACACCCAATTACCAGGGCCCAGGCTGCGGTGTGGGGGTCAGGAAGGTAAGGGACAGGGTGCAGTGGCTGAGATGACCCAAGAGGGGCTGCATGGACAGAGGCAGCGCTGCAGCTTCTCCTGCCGGGTTTCTTCCTCGGGCCACAAGACGTGGGCCCTGCAAGAGGCAGGTTCGGCGCCCTAGGTTGACAGCTGTTGAGACTCCAGTAAGCAGAGGGACAGGTTAAAAGTCTGACCCAGCCACTTGTTGGCACACCTGGGACGAGAACCATGTGTTTGGACTCCATCCCCCTCTTCCCATGGTGCGACCCAGGAGCAGCTACTGCCACCACAGCCAGAGTCTGCTGGTGGCCCCCTCCCCCAGGAGCCTGCTGAGGTTTCTCTGTTGGCTCCGGCAGCCCCCGGCACTCACACCTAACTGCAGACAGGGCCCCCTCCCCGTTTCTCTGGCCTCAGTCTTACCCTGCTCACATCCAATGGCCTCTGCCACTGAATTTACTGCTCAGGCCCCGGGCCAACAGGCCCTGCTGGTGCCTCAGCTGGGGCCTGAGCCAGGCAGCTACATGCCAGCTCAGGTGACCACTCCAGGCCAGAGCTGGGTTGTGCCAAGAACACCGTATCAGAAGTGGCCTGGCCTCCGTCCAGCTGACACCACATCTCCACTGGCCACACTGAGCAGCCCCAACAGGGCATTGAGTATCAGGCACTGAAGTGACCTGGGGGTGTTTTCACACAAGCAAGTAAACCATGTGGGCCTCCCGCCAGGGACTGTGTGTCCTTGTAGCCAGCCCTTCCAGTCCACCCTCTCCTCCTCAGATGGGCAGGAGGCAGGCCACCCTATCCCACCTGCCCTTAGATTGATTAGATCAGGAGGACTATGGCCCAGGAGGTAACGTGACCTGAACAAACAGACCAGCAATCTGGGAGCAGTGGGGGAGCAGACCTGGGTCCCCCATCTCCAGTCTGGCTTGTCATTCCACATCCCTGCAGCCTCCCGGCCTCTGTGGAATGAGGACAGGCACAGAGCCAAGCCCACAGCAGACACTCAATAAATATTTGTTAAATAAATGAACAATGGAAGGGGCTCTCTCCCTGGAGGCAGAGGCCTCTGGAGAATCCCAGGGCCATCCGACGGGACTGGGGGCTGCAGGTCCCATCTCTGAAGGAAGAGACAGGGCAAGGCTGGTCCCTGGCCCGAGGGCTGGGAAGAAGGGACATGACCCTGTCCCCTTGCCATTGCTGCTGCCTGCTGCCCCCCTTGAGGGAAGACAGAGGGCGGCCATGCCTGCCAGGATGGCAGCTGAGCAATGGGCCCAAGCCTCATTAACTCCGAGCCGTGCCCTTGGATTCTGAGCCCAGGCCCAGAGTGCAGGCTGGCACGTAGAGCCCCTTAATTAAATTAGGGAGACTTCCAAATGAGCGCGCGCCTGGAGCCAAGCTGCAGTCCCCGGGCATGCTGGCCACATCACTGTGCCCCAGAGCTCAGGACAGCAGGCTCTCCCTCCTGTGTCCCAGGCAGGGGAGGGGCAAGGCCCTCGGACATCCCCTCTGCACCTTTGTCCCCCCACCCCCCGCCCTCTGCCAACACAAGAGCAGGACCTGTGGCTCCGGGCTGAGCAACAGGAGACAGATCTCTGCATCCTTGAGGACCCCGAACCTGCCCTGAGAGTTAGAAGCTCCAAGTCACAGCCCTGTGACCTCGGATGAGTCCTTCTCCCCCTGCCCAGCCTATGGGATATTCTATCAAAACCCTTTTTGTTCCCTGACCCAGTGATTAACAATAGAAGAGGTTAGAGCTCAACCCACCCTTCCAGAGGATTCCATCTTCCATCTGGACCCTTTACAGCTCTTGCCCGGCCCAGCCATGAGGGCAGACCTGAGATAAGGCCCCTCACCTTCAGCAGCTTTCCACAACTGCCAGCCCTAAGACTGGCTCAGCCACTGTGTGGTGAGGGACAGCAAGCCAGGAGAACCCCAGTGCCACCGGGAGCCAGCAGCCAGCTTATTAACGAACCGTTTGTAATGCAATAATTTGTACTTCTCAATTACCAGCAATGGCTTGATTTTACAAGTAGGTACTCATGCAGACAGACTCAGGGCACACAGAGCAGGGGCTGGGGGCCGCAGGAGAGAGCGCACGGTAGGGAAATGTCCTTCCTGGGGGTCCTGTGTTCCCCGAGTCCTGCAGGGACCTGGCCCTGGCCACAGCGGGACCGTGTGGGGCGAGGCCCCTAGACACTCTGCCAGAGCCGGGCTGGGAATGGAAGGCAGGGCAGCATTGCTGCTCCAGACCCCCCACCCCCACTCCAGTGAAGCCGGGCCACCAGGGCAGCCAGAGCTCTCTCCGGCCTGAGGCTCCTGTGGTCCACTGACCCAGCTGCTCTTCCCAACCACCAGCCCGGCCCTGTCCCCAGAGGCGCCCCAGTGCTTGCTGACCCGCCCAGAGTGACCCCAGGCTGGGGCTCAGGTGGGACAGAGCTGGAGCTGCCCTTTCCCCTGAGGCCCCCCCTACGCCGCCCGGATGGCCTAGGGAGCCGCCGGCCCCGGGGACCCCGCCAGGTGACTGTGGGTCCCTACCTCAGGGATGCGCACGCTGTAGGGCTGGCTGTGAAAGGTGGGTGCGTTGTCATTCACGTCCCCCACCTGGATGTTCACTTTCCGTGTGATCACCTGAAAAGGAAAGGGCCGGGGTCAGCGCTGCCACCGGCCTCTGACCTCTTTCCACCCATGGGGCCAGGGACCCCACCAAGCCAGGAGCAGGCTGCCCCAGTCCTCGGAGGCCCCAAGGGACACTCACCCCCTGGTGGTCGCTGACGGAGAACTCCACCGTGAACTCAGACTTGGTCTGCAAGAAAGGGAAGAGCCGGTCAGAGAGGCCAGAGGGGCTGAGGCCCCCAGGACCGCTCCAGACATCCCCCAAAGCCACACTGCCCTGTGGGTTGGGGAAGCAGATGTGGACTATGACCTCGCCTTAAAAGAACGAGAAAGTCAAGGATTTGGGGCCCAAGGACCGGCTTTGCCTCTAAGTTGCTGTGTAATTTTGAGCAAGTCACTGGCAGCTTTGGGGGCCATCCCCTCAAATGCAGGGAGAGGCACAGGATGGGCTGACTCAAGACCCTTCTCTTAATTTATTAAGGACTATCAGCGTCAATGCTGCTTCTCTGGAAAAGGCCCTTTGGAGCCAGGCACAGCGGCTGTAATCCCAGTGGCTTGGGAGGCTGAGGCAGGAGGATCATGAGATCAAAGGCAGCCTCAACAAAAGGGAGGAGCTAAACAACTCAGGGAGACCCTGTCTCTAAATAAAATATAGAAAACAGCTGGGGATGGGGCTCAGGGGTGTAGTGCCCCTGGGTTCAATCCCCAGTGCCAAAAAAAAAAAAAAAAGAAGGAAGGGAGGAGGGAGACAGAGAAAGAGAGGGAAAGAAAGAAAAGAAAATGGCCTTTGGGGGAACACTCGCTGAGAGTGGGAGTTGACCTGTTACCCCTGTGTGGTCCCATTGCACAACCCACGGTCACTGCCCCTCGGGTGCATCCAATGTGCCCCTTGCGTGGAGATCCCAACCACCCCCTCCCCACCCAGGTCGGCCAGCACTGCCTGGAGGAGGGGTGCCACCCAGGAAGACACCCCCGCCGAGTCAGAGGGGACTTGGAAGAAGGCCCCTAAAGTGTGGTGAGCCACCCTGCTGCCAGCGTTTGCTCCTGTCCCCCGGGAAATGACTGGGGCGGGGCGGGGCGAGTCATACCTCTCTGTCCAGAGGCTGCCGGAGCCACACCACGCCAGTGTCGGGCTCCACGGCAAAGAAGCGGGAGGCCTCCTCCCCGGACACGCCGAACACCAGAGGGTCGTTGTCCATGTCCCTGGCCAGCAACTGGGTCACGGAGGAACCTGCAGTAGCCAAGTAAGAGAGCAGAAGACAGACAGAGGCGGTCAGGGTCATAGAGGAGGTCAGGGTCCTTCCTTACAACTGCTCAGGTGGCACGGCTCCCAGCAGGGACCGGCCACCCCACAAACCTCCAGCAAACCATGATTATCAGGAGACCCCGTGCACCCCTGGGCTCTGACCAGGCTCCCCTTGTCCACCCTGGCCCACTCGTCACTCAGAGCTCTCTCATGTCACCACCGTGTTCTGGGTGTGCAATGGACCACTGTGGCTTCTGCCTGCCCCTTGTCCTAATGTTGGTTTGGAGCCTCCCTCTCAAAGTGGCTGGGATGAGTAAGGACAGGGCTCCCAACACCTCCTGTGTCCCAAGATGGGCACAGAATTCTGCCCAGAGCATCCCATCTCCCTGGTCACTATGATTGGTTCCAAAATGAACATGTGACCCGACCTAGCCAATCAAATCCAACCCTGGGACTTTTGCTGATACTGCGGAAAAGAGGCGCCTCTTTCCACTGGGGCTGCTGGGCGGGTCTTGCCGGCAGCCATCTCTGGCACCACACAGGGGAGCCTGCCAGAGAGTGAGGCCAGGGAGGCGGAGTGCAGAGCCACTGTGCCCCAGGGACGGCTCCTGAGAGCTGGGGGGGTGCAGGCAGGTGTGCCTGAGAGCGCCTCCGGCTGTGAGAAGGATAGGCACACCCTCTCTCCCCCTGGTTTTTTGGCGCATGTCAGTTGAGTTGGAGTTCTGTCTTTTGCAGATGGAAGCACACTTTCTAATTCAGAATATTTTGCAGAATCTTCTGGGCTTCATTGAAGAGTGACGAGGCGCTGGCTTTGGGGCGTGCGCTGCTGTACACAGAAATTAGAAGATTCGGCTCAGCCTCAAGACCGTCACTCCAGTCCAGAACTGGGTGGCAGGGTCTGGTTCCTGTCTTCAAGAAGGGGATTAAAAGGTAGGTGTCACCTCTCACCAGGAAGCAAAGCCCTGGCCAGTCCAGGCATCAGGACACCTGTCCGTACCTCACCTAAGAGGCCCTAGCAGAGGACATCTCCTGGGCTCACAGGTTCCCCGGTGACTTTCACACGGGGTGGCCCACTGCTCTGTTTCCCCAGGACAGAGGCATTTGCCTGCACATGTTTCAAAACCAGGAAGCTCCAGGGTCACTGCGACAGCTGGGCGCCTTGGCTTCAGGAGGCCCTCAAGTCCCCAGGAACTGTGCACAAAATGGCATGAGTGGATAAGAGGAGGGGCAGTCTCCATCTGGTTCTTACAGGGACAGTGAGGTCAGAACAAGGTGCCTCGTGCCCTTCCCGCAGCGCATCGGCTCACCCCGCAACGTGGGGCGGGCCCCTCTCCTCCCCAGAGCCTGCCTCTCATATTTACCAACTAGCTCTGAAGATCAAGCTGGGGAAGGAGGGAGGACGGAGTCTAAATTTCAGGCATTTTATCTAGAAAAGAAGCTAAGGGGCTTTCCTAAGTGAACTCCAACAGGACGACGGGTCGGCGTGACAGTGACGGTGGATGGCTTTGAGCCCTCGCCGGAGTCCAGGTGCCCAGCTAAGCCGTTTCCATGACGGTTCTATCGGATTCAGTCCTCACTCGCACTGCCACTTACAGACAAGGCATCCGAGAGGGACGATGTCATTTCCCAGAGCCGCTCAGAAGGTAAATGGCAGAGGTGGAGGCCCACGGACCAGGCATGCGGGGCCCAGAGCCCACATCTGTCTCCACACCTCGCCCATCTCAGAAGCAGGGCTTCCGTGGACATGTGCCTAGCAGGCCTTGTCCAGCTGGAAGCCCAACACTTGGAAAAGAAGGGTCCTGGGCATTCATCAGGCCGTTGTGCTGGGACAGACCCTTGGTTCACGCACCTGGGTTTGCTCATTAAACCTTCCCAGCAACCCTTCGGCAGCTGTTTTCCTGCCCGTTTTAGGGATGAGGAAGTTGAGGCTCCAGGAGACAAAGAAACCTCTCCAAAGTTAAGCAGCAGAACAGCAGAGGGGGACATGACCATGCGAGGTGATGGGAGGAGGTGAGGAGTGGGGGAGGGGTCAGAACAACAAATCCTGGAGTGAATATGGAACAGCCTCAGGCCCAACCTCCCCGTCTAGAGAAGGAAGTTCGATGGGAGCACACGTCAGCCCTTGAACCTGAACCAGACTCCCAGTTCAAGGCTCTTCTCTTTCTAGTGGGAAGGAAGGGGTACGTCAAAGTCGCAGGTCCACCGAGCCTGTCTTCCCAAAGTGTCTGCATTGCCCCGCGACAAGGAATATATTGGCAGCAGAGTGCACCGTTCATTTTTATAAATTTAAATATGTATTTTTATGTAGCCCAGAGCTACGATAGAATTTCCAGCTGTCCCCTGAATTCCAGGACACGCACTTCTTTTCTATGGCCAACGTTTAAGAAACCCTCAGCTGCTGCCCAGCGCCCTGGCAGATCCCTCCCAGGAACTAGGCCCAGATGCTCCTGTTTGTCCACAGTACAGCAGGCCTAGGGCCACCTGCAGCTCCCCCAGCAACCCCATCAGGGCCAGCCAGGTGGGACACAAGGCCTTGGTGCCCACTGGCCCAGGGGATTCTGGGAGGGCCACGCTGCTATCCCAAATGGCTCGAGTCCGACACTCAGGAGGGGGCCCCGGGCAGGACGGGGACGGGGCCATCAGCTGCTGTCACCCACCCTATAATTTCAAGGACTTTTATCCATTTTCCCCTCAATTATGTGCTGCTCGAAATGGTCTTTCTCTGCTTCCTCACGGGCGCCTGCCCCTCACGCCTTCTTTGTGTCCCAGGTAATTGCTAGTGACCTTTTCTAAGTGTACTAATTAAAGGTGCCGATTTAATATTATATTTAAGACAAGACGCCCCCCACAATCTTCCAGCTGCGTGCACACCCCCGCCCAGCGCTGCTCTGCAGCTCAGCCGAAACAGGGCCGGCTTCTCCAGCAACCCGGGCCCGCCACTCCTGCGGGCACGCGGCCAGTGTGCAGCACGCCCCTGGTGACAGCTCAGGAGGAGCGTCCCAGGCTGCATGACACCTGGGTGTGCGTGCCACGTGCAGGTTTGTTTCTCACCTGAGAAACCGTGAGCCTTGCATCTCAGAGCTGCAAAACACCTGGAGTGCTTTGGGGAAAACAACAAACCTGGCAAGATACACATCTCATGGAATTTACCACTTAGAGGGAAGTGTACAAGTCAGTTGCCTGTAGCACAATCTACGACCCTGTGCCACCCTTACCACTGTCTAGTTCCACAGTGTTTTTTTAATCACCCCTAAAGGAAACCCCACCTCCATTAAGCAATCACCCTGTCCCTCTGTCCCCAGCCCCTGATCATCGTGAATCCCCTTTCTGTCTCTGTGGATCTGCCTGTTCAGGACATTTCATATAAATGGAATCGGAAGATACATGGCCTTTTGCGTCTGGCTTCTTTCACTTTAGCCTCACATTTTCTGGGTCCATCCATGCTGTGACATGGATCAGTACTTCGTTCCTTTTTTATGGCCCAGTAATGTTCTGTGGTATGGCTCTGAGACATTTGTCTCTCCATTCACACGCAGACGGACATTTGGGTCATCTCTATCTTTTGGCTAGTGTGAACAATGCTCCTACGAACATTTGTGTACACGTTTTTTGCATAAACAGCTGTTTTCAATTATTTGGGGGGTGGATATGTAGGAGTGGAATTTCCGGGTCACGTGGTACCTCTACCTTTACTTACTGAGGAATAGCCAAATGGGTCTCCACCGAGGCCTGGAGTGTTATTTGGTGGTAAGAAGACCCAGCGACTCACAAGGGCCTGAGGCCCCTGATGATGATGAGCTGGGAGCTGGGCAGGCACCCCCAGCAGATGCCCTCAGTCCCCTGCCAACCACCCCTGCACCGTCACACACACCAGCCCGGCCAGCTCCAGCCCCGTGGTTCTTTGCCCGGGTGTGTGGCCATCAGAGGCTGCTCCTCCTGTTCCTGGGACAGGGCAGCGGGGCCAAGGACAGTGTCCTGGTGGCAGCATGGGGTGCGTGGCTCTTGGAAGATGATAAACATGAAGCCAGCAGGGCCACCCCTGCCCCTCCCTCTCAGGAGGATGACCCAGAAGCACATGCTCCACCCTGGATCTTGGTGTCCCCACGACTCGTCTCCAGCTGCCCGCCGTGGTGACCTGGTTGGTGCGCGGTATGAGTGTAACCCCCCAAAGTTCTGCTGGAAACTTATCCTCCAAATTCCTATGTTGGTGGTATTTGGGGGCAGGGCTTTGGGGGGTAACCAGGGTTAGACGAGGTCATGAGGATGGGACCCCACGGTGACATTTAATGGCTTCGTCAGAAGAAAGACCGCTGAGCGAGCATGCTTGTCCCGCCTCACGGTGCGACACCCTCACCCTGTGTGATGCCCCATGAGGCCTCACCCGAGGCAGGCGCCATGTTCCTGGACTCCCCAGCCTCCAGGACCATGCGCAAAATAAGATCCCGCTATTCACGGATCACCCTGTCTGTGATGTCCTGTCACGGCCACAGAGCCCATGGGCACAGTTGGCAAGGGGTCTTACGGCTTCGTTCTCTCCCTGTCTTACCTCCTCACCCCGCTCCCTGGGTCCCCGGGATCTCCTACCCCAGGAGACCACTTGCCCTAAGTCCCCATCAGAAGGTCTGTTTCTGGAGATCCCCAAAGAAGATGCCCCCCCCAAGACTGTACACCCGAGCCCCCAGGGAGCTGGGACTCTGTAGTCCTAGGCCCTGCTGGTTCCGCTGGCCGTGGGCCACTGAGCTGACTCTTACACCCCAGCCCCCGCCCTCCTGCAAGACACGCGGGTGCGTGATCTGGAAGTCCTGGTCCTGGACAAATGTTTACCGGTGGGCACAGCACAGGCATCAGGAGCGGGAACGGGCCTGGCCATAAACAAGCAGCCTGGGGAGCACCGCCTGTAAGTCAGCGTGGTTTATGGCTCCCATTCCACATGCAGAGAAAGGCTCCTCCAGCCCCAGCGTGATTTAAGGGCCTGGTCTTAGGACTCCCAGCTCAATCAGTGCAGCCCGAGGACTCTCACACCCCGTCTCCCGTGGGGAAGGGTCACGCCGGGCCGGCCCCCTCCCCTCTGTGCTCACAGGAGCCCGGCCTCGCCTCCTGGGCGGGAATTGAAACCCTTGCACACCACGGTCATAGCAGCGTGAGTCACAACAGACACGCAGGAGGGGCCGCCCAGGTGTCCATCCACAGGGGGGCGGACATGCCGGATGCAGCACAAGCATCTACGGGAAAACTATTTAGTTCTAAGAAACAGGCCATTTTGGCCCATGCCCCAGCACGCACGAACCCCAGGACACGGCGCTAAGTGAAATAAGCCGCTCATGAAGACCACCACGCAAGACCCACTGTCACGCAGTCACCTGGAGTAGCCCGATTCATGGAGAGGGGGACTGCAGTGGCCAGGGCTCAGGGACAGGGCTGGGGAGAGTATTATTGTTTAATGGGTACAGAGTTTCAGCTTTCAAGATAAGGAGTTCTGGGGACTGGTTACTAACTGTGGGACTGTACTTAATACTATGCACATGCCTCTGGGCCCATGCACATGCTTTCTGTTCCTGAACACGCCAAGCTTGTGGCTGCCCCAGGGCCTTTGCCCTGGTCATGCTTCTGCTGGGAGGTTCCTACCCTAGGTCTATACGTACCAGCCTTGTCACTGTGCCCCTCGCTGGTTCACAGTCGCCTTCTCTAGAGGCCTTCCTCAAACACCTGGGACGAACTATCTAAAGGGATGCCTAGTCACACTGTCCCCATGCCCGAGTCTTCACAGTCCTCTCTGAGGCCCCTGTTTATCACTTGACTTGCCAGCCTCCTCCCCCAGCCTCCGCCCACTGTTACAAGCACATTTGCATAAGCCCCCTGGGAGCCACAGCCTGGCCTGTCACATTCCCTGTCATGTCCCTAAGCCTAACACCACCTGGCGTCCCAGAGGCACTCAATAAATGAATGAATGAACCTTGCCAACTGCCCAGAGGGTCAGGGGGAGGACAGTCCCCCAAAGCCACGCAGATCTCAGAGCCATGGCAGGAGGAGAGAGGAGAGCAGCTGAGGTCATTTTTGCTGTTTTTTTCTCAGTGTCGGGACTAAACCCAGGGTCTTGCCCCTGCTGGGCCTGACTGTCCACACAGCCACCTCCCGCTCTGCAAGTGGATTCTTCATTGTGGACACTAATGGACTAAAGGCCCAGCCAATCAAACCCAGTGATCCTCAAGCCAGTAGCACTTGGCTTTGGACACAGTGGACTCAGAGGGGCACTGGCCGAGGGGCCCTTTCTCTTGGGAATTGGCCCTGACTGCTCTCAGAGGGCCGCGTGTTCCCTCCTGGGGCTGAGAACCCCACCCTGGAATGGGGTGCCTGCTCGGAGGGCCGGGCCTCGGAGGAGGAGGGATCTGCTCAGCAGAACGCAGGGCTCCCTGGGAGGCGGAGGGCTGGCGACACGTCCTTCACCGGCAAGCCACGTCTGTCGTCCAGGCAAGGGGCGGACAATCACGGCTTCCCGGGAGCCGCTGGGCCATGCTGCTGGCTGAGATGACTGTCATTACTGTTATTGTTGTTATTTGCACCGAGGGGCGAGGCTGGGATCGGCGTGTCATGCTGTTCCCGGAGAATTGCCGACCTCCACCTGCTGGAAACCCGGGCTGGGCGGTGGCAGGCTGCAGGCTTTTTGTTTTTTCTAAACTGGATCAGAATGCAGCCCGCGTTTTCCAAAGCCCAGGGAGGGGCGCAAGCACACGGGTGGGACGGTGCGCGCCTCTGGCCTGCAGCACTGTCTCCTTTATATTTTTTACTGGAGATTGAACCCAGAGACTTCACCACTGAGCCACACCCCCAGCCCTTTTTATTTTTTAATTCTGAGACAGAGTCCTGCTAAAATTGCTTAGGGCCTTGTTAAGTTGCCTAGGCCGGCCTCAAACTTGTGATTCTCCTGCCTCAGGAATTAATATTGCAGGTGGTGGCGCTGGGTGGCAGCAGTGTTTAAAAGAACACCTTTGTGCCACACCCTGACCCAACACCTTCAGTAGTTTCTACAGCATTAAAATCAGCAGTGACACAGCCACATCAAAGTTTATAGCAGCTCAATTCACAATAGCTAAGCTATGGAACCAACCTAGGTGTCCTTCAGCAGATGAATGGATAAAGAAAATTCACTGTATAGACACAATGGAATATTACTGAGCCATAAACATGAATGAAATTATGACATTTGCTGGTAAATGGACGGAACAGGAGACTATCATGCTAAGCAAAATAAGCCAGTCCCCAAAAACCAAAGGCCAAATGTTCTCTCTGATATGCAGATCCTGACTCACAATAAGAAGGAGTAAAATAGGGGCTGGGGATGTGGCTCAAGTGGTAGCGCGCTCGCCTGGCATGCGTGCGGCCCAGGTTCGATCCTCAGTACCACATACAAACAAAGATGCTGTGTCCGCCGAGAACTAAAAAATAAAAATATTAAAAAAAAAAAGAAGGAGTAAAATAGAAGTTCACTGGATTAGACAATGGGGACTGAGGGGAGAGGGGTGGGAATAGGAAAGACAGTGGAATGAACTGGTCACAACTTTCCTATGTTCACATATGAATGAATATACGACCAGTGAAACTCCACATCCTGTTTGAGCACAAGAATTACACTCCGTGTGTGTACATGTCAACATACACTCTGCTGTCATGTGTCACTGAAAAGAACACACACGCAAAAAAACAAGTTCTTCCCGCCCCAGCCGTGCCCCCCACCCCGGCAGTGTCCCCCCACCCTGGCCATGTCCATTGCTCTTCCCAGGGTGTGCACCCCGCCACCCCAGCAGGGTGCATTTCCACTGCACACTGGGCCCAGCTGCCAGGCTCCGCCCTCCCCAGGGCACACCACGGCCTTGGGCCTGGCCTCCTGTGCTCCCACGGCTGCGCTGCTGCTGTTCCTTCAGCCTCCAAACCCTTCCTTCTGCTGCCGCCTCTCAAATCCCAGCCAACATTAAAAGCAGGCCCCAAACACCGGCCCGGCCACGGGCTCTCTCCTGTGCCCCAGACCCAGGGCCTGCACCTCTGCAGTGAGCCAGAGGCCCCTGCCCTTGGCGGGGGCAGCTGGTGCCCAGGGCTCGCCCTGCCATCTCCCTCCTCTTGCCCACCCCTCCGTCACTGGTCCCCGCAGACATTAGTAATCAGTCGCGGCCCCACTCCTGTGAACTTAGGGAACTTCAGGATGCTTCACGACTCGGGGGTCCACGCCCCTGGGATCGACCCCGAGGAGCGCCTGAAAACCAGACTCCTGCCATCTGTGACATGAAGGGGCCTTACGCCACCCTGTGGTCTACTGTCCCTTCCTTCCAGGGGCCAAGGATCTCTCAGGGCCGTTAAGAGGGGCAGAATCAGGCGTGGAGTGCACAGGCCAGCTCACAAACAGGGACTCGTCCTGGCCCAAGGGAGGAAGGCACAGACCCAGCCTCCCCCTGATTCTGCAGAGAGGAGCCAGGGCCCACCCCAGAGGGCCATGTGGCCAGGGCTGAGCCGAGGAGACACAGGTGGCAGCCCTGACCCCCATCCCAAGGCCGTGAGTTGTGATCGGGTTTTTCTGAGGCCCACGCCCACCCCCACCCAGTGGCCATGAGGCCTGCTGCAGGCCCCTGCCCCCTCAGAGGGAGCCCGCCCTCGTCCTCCCTGGCCTTGTCTCTGCCAGAGCCAGGCCCTGCCCCCCTCCCGGGACGCCCCGGAGCCGCCTGGCCTTGGGGTCTGCAGCCTCATTTGTCTCTCCTCTGGGATCAGACAGGCTGGTTAAGAGGCTGACTCCGGGGATGGTCTCATTTGTCTCGTTCCCTGGGCTCTCCTGCCCTGGGCAGGCTCCTCTGGCTAGTCCCCACGGCCTGAACTTGGCTTGACCTCTGGGAGCCTTCCAACCACCGGGCCTCTCCCTGGGGCAGCCAGCTCCACGTACACCTCGCCCCCAGCCCCAGGTGCAGGGGACAGTCTGTCTCGGGAACCCCAGGCCCTCTTCACACATGCTGTCTCCTGCAGCCCCACTGGAGCAGGTGGCCGGCACACCTGGGGAAGGAACGGAGTGCTCAGGAAGCACGCCCTGTGCTGGGCACCACTCCAGGTTCCCAGGCTGTCCCTCTGTCATTCACAACGACCGTCCACAGCAGGGCTAGCTGCCGGATACCCAGGTGAGGGAACAGGCTCAGAGAGGTCAAGGGATCTACCCGAGGTCACACAGCCATGAGCTGGCAGAGTCAGGATTCAAACCCAGGTCTGCCGGACCCCCCTTTTCTCACAAAGCTTTTGATCCAAGCCTGAAACCCAGTGGCAGAACACAGGCTTCTTCTCACCTCACAGTGATCAACCCTACGGAGCCTCCAGGTCACTCTGGAGGCTGGCCTGAAGGTGGACACCCTGGCTCCTCTGTGTCACCCTGGATTGTCACAGCCCACTTATCCGCTGCCAGGAGCGTGGCCCTCCCTGTCTGGGGGTCCGACAGGTGGCTGCCGCTCTCCTGGGCACACAGATCTGGATGGCCAAGAGGGCGGGCTAATCAGGGAAGGAGACATTGAACAGAGCAGGAGGCTGAGCTGAGAGGCTCTAGTGGTGGGGAGGAGTGGAAAGTGAGACACAGCACACGTTTTAAATTAATATGCCCAAGAGGGAAAATCAGGCATCGAATATAAATATTCAAGGGATTTGGTCCCGACTCTTAGAAACCCAGAGCTCGTCTGCTTCTGGGCACCACAGCAGGAAAGAGCATCATTGCCGAGGGCTGCGGTCCTGGCTGCAGGCACCACGCGCTCTAAGACCCCATGATCCTTCGGTCACAGAGAGGTTGAGTTCTTGGCCCTAAGTCACACAGCTGGCACGTGGCAAAGCGGGGCTTGTTCAGCCCCCTCCTGTTCGAGCCTTTCATCCATGGACTCAGCACACACTGCTGAGCACCTGCTGTCCCCAGCCCTGCTCAAGGCACTGGGATATGACGATGAACAGAGGTCCTTGGCCTCTGTCAAAGGGCAGAGAAGAATCAGAGGATTCCCTTGGTTAGGACGGAGAGAGTCAGCCCGACCCGGCACTGACATGGCTCACACCCCGTCACGGCTTGCTGTGTGGCCCTGGGTCAGTCACCCACTGAGCGATCCATCGGTGGCCCCAAGACAAAGGAGAAGGAAGGCAGGACTGGGTGGCTCAGTGGTGAGTTCACAGTCACCCAGCCAAACAGCTGGCAGGGGTGGGGCTGCCCCTCCCACCCCCAGCTCCTGGTGTGATGTCCTTCACACCACCCCAAGGTCACACTTGCCCCAGCTCTGCAGACCCCACACCACGTGCAAGGCAGGCAGTGGGCGCCAGAGGTGGAAGGGCACAGCCAACCCAGCCACTTCTGGGGTCCCCAATCAGGCTGCACGGGGGGGACCCCGCTGAGGTGGGCAGGGCTGCGGCCAGTGCTCATGGGGGATGGGACATTTTCCTCTGTCCAGAAACAGCAGCCTGTTATCCTGAGGTAGCCGGGAAGGAGAGGCTCCAGCACGTTCTGCCTGACCTTCCCGAGTCCTTGCTGCACGCCCAGGCCCATGGGGGGCTGCAGTCCTTTCTCAGGGCCCAGAGAGTGGAGCCTTCGTGCCCAGGTTTAATCACAGTGATAATGGGGGGCCGGGCGTTTTCCCCTCTCCTGAAACTTTTCAATTCATTGAACTGTTCAATTAACTCCACAAAAGGAAATGTGGAAAAATGACGGCAAATTGAACTTGACATTATCATTAAAATAAACAGAGCACTGCGGGCCTGAAAGGCTGGCAGGAGATAATCCACACACCGCAGGCACGTGCTGGCTCCGTCCTGCTCAGTGGGGCCGGAGCTGCCCTCCTGCCCTGAGCCACAGGCCAGCCACCAATCATGCTCCCGGGACTCGGGACTCGAGAGCAAGGCCCTGCCCTCGGAACCCATCACTGCGGTCCCCTGAATGTGACCAAGGGAGGGGAGGGCAGTGCCTGGCTGCAGGTCACCTCTGCTAAGAGGCCACCACCTCCGGGTGTCTGTCCTTCCCCAGGCCTTCCTCCAGGTGCCACGAAGCAGGGACGTCAGCCTGGGGGACGGGCCCCGGCTGCCCCCGAGAGTCACCTGGAGCGCTCCTGAAATCCCAGAGGCGCTACTGTACCCCAGACCGAGTTCATGGGAGCCTGTGGGAGGGGCTCGAGCACCCAGATTCTAGCCCAGAACCAGCTGAGGGAGTCCACTGTGCTGCCCAGGTGGGCCCAGGGTCGGGGTGATTTCCAGGGTCCCTTCAATCTACAGGACTCAATCTGAGGAACTGGGGTGTGGGAAGGCCTGTCAGTCAGCGGTCCCCACGTGGGCTGGCGCGTTGGGATCACTGGAACTCTGAAACAATGTCCGTGCCTGCGCCCACACCCCAAGGTGTGACTCATGGGCCTGGGGTCCCGCTGGGGCTCTGGAGAGTGTTAGTCCCCAAGTGCTTCTCCTAGATAGGCAGGGTTGGAAGCCAGCACCTTGGGTGACCCTTTCCCTTGGCCAACGGGGAAGCCAGCTTCCCAGGAGCCTCCACCCCTCAAACATGTGGGTCCCGTGCTACACGGGGTGCTCCAGCATGATCAGCTTAGGCCGAGGCACGGGCAATGCAGAACATATTGTGTATTTTTCTATTGTCTTTGCAATGTTCAGAAACCCCAAAATAAAAACAGTCCACGGTGGCTCTGAAGCAGGGACTCTTGACCTGATGTCATGCTAGCATGGCGTGGGGACTTCTGACGGTAAGGATGCCCAGGCCCCGCCGACTGTGGGATCCGTAGGAATTCATGTTCTAGGGGTGGTCTGGACTCGGCATTTTGTTAGAACTTTCCAGGTGATTCCAACATGCGGCCAAGTTAAGAGCCACCCAGCTGGAGTCGTGGTTCTCAGACCCCAGTGCCCATCAGCGTCACCAGGAGACAGCATTTAGAGCACAGATTTGCAAGCCCCCTGCAGCTGCTGGCTGCGGCCTAACGAGCTCCCCCGGGGACGCTAAGGCTGCCGGTCCCCGACCCTGCGGTCGGTCGAGACTCATGGGCCCAGGTCCCAGCTGTTTAAAATTCTTCTCAAAGTTAACTTGGTGCTAGGCAATTGGGGCCCTACGGTCTGACTTCAGAACGGCCTGGCACCTGTGTCTCCACCACCCGCCCCTCAGCCAGATCCCCAGGCGGCTTCTTCTCACCTGAGCGGCAGGAAGAGAGACTACGGAAGGTGTGACGGGGAGCAGGTGAGAAAGACACCTTCCCCCGTCGCTCCCCCACGCAGGGGGCCTGAAAAGCCCTCCAGAAATCACTCCCTCTTGGAGGAGACTCATAATTACCCAGTGATCACAGCACCATTCATTCTGCCCTAAAATTAATACATCACGTTGAGAACGATATCGCACTAATTTATCACAAGATTTATGAAACTTGCACTTTTTCTAATGAGATTTATGCAAATGCCGCTCTTGCCACTGTTTGTGTTTTTGAAAGTTTCCACAGGGAAGTGAGGGTCCAGGCAGGTGTGGGCAGAGGGCCTGTCCCGACGGGGTAGGCCTGACTGCCTCGGCCAATCAGATCAGGCGCTGGGTCTCCAAGAGCAACCGCAGGCGACGGCATCCTGCTGGCCAGGGTGGAGCCAAGTGTGAGCCACGCGAGGCACCCAGGGCACAGCTTAAAGTGCCCTCCCTCTCGGTGCTGCCCCGGTGCTTGCACAAGTCTGAGGGCCTCTCCTGAACTTCTGTACCCTGGGCCTCTTGCTTGTCTTACCTTAGTTCTGGCTTTGCCACCATTTACTGAGCATCTACTACGTGGCAGGCACTCTGTTGTGTATTCTGCATGAATAAGTTATTTACCATTCACCCTAAACATGCAAGGATGTATTCCTACACTCAAGCGAGGAGCACGGGTCTCGGAGAGGTTTGGCAATTAGCCCCATATCACACACCAGGCAGAGGTGGAATCGGGATTCAAGGGTCAGCCAGGACCCTCTGATCCTCACGGCCATGTTCTTACTCAGTTCCAGCCCCAGTGACTGACGGAAGCCCTTTCCTTCTGTTGGAGCTTTGTGACACTCCACGTATCAAAGGGTCACATCTCACACTTTCAAGTATCAGGAAGATAGACTAAGCCTGGGAAATTGTCCCCAAAGGACTTTGAGTAGCTAAAGCTCTTGGCACAAAATCTGTGCACTAAGTTTCAGACCCATTATGGAAAGGGGGGCGTGGCAGGGCCTTGGGGGCCTGTTCACTCTCACTCTGCAGACGATGATAATGAGGTGGGTCCTCTGTTGTTCGGATCCCTGTGACCCTGAGCAGGTAGGGGACAAGAGAGGAAGACACAAAGGCCGCTCCCGCTGCCCGCCAATGGGAAAGGTCAAAACTTCCCTGAAAAGTGCCTGTTCCCGACCCTTCTCCAGTCAGCGACAATGCATCATGTCCAAGGCCTCTCAGGTGACGTGTTCAATGATGTGCCGAGAAGGGGCCGAGCCATGAGTCACCCCTGCAGGAAGGCAGGTACATACATAACGGATCTCATGAATATTCCATGCGAGTCATTATAATTAAAAAAAGATTTCCTGCTTAAAGGAATGCTTCCCAAAGTGTATTTCACGAATCATTAATTCCCTGGGAGGCCAATGGGTACTCCGTGAAACAGCGCAGGGAAGGCTGCGTGTGTCGGGAGAGGAGCCGAGGAGCCGGGGCAGGCTTCTTTCCCGCAGCACCCGTCAGAGCCCCGAGGCCGCTGGGGTGGCAGCTGCATGGTGGGTGGGGGATTCGGCTCAGCCTGGATTTACGAGGTCAAGAAATCCTTCTGCCGGGCACCGTGGGTGCAGGCCTGTCATCCCAGCAGCTCGGGAGGCTGAGGCAGGAGGATCATAATTTCAAAGCCAGCCTCGACTTAGCGAGGCCCTAAGCAACTCAGCCAGACCCTGTCTCTAAAGAAAATATAAAAAGGGCTGGGGAGGGGGCTCAGTGGCTAAGCTCCCCTGAGTTCAATCCCTGTTTTTTTTTAATCCTTTCTTCCAAGAGCATCTCAAAGGCCCCCAGTGGATGAGGAAGCGGTCAATGGGGAAGCCTTGGGCAGGATCTGGCCTGGCTATTCTTACCTGGGCATCTCTTTTCTGGGGTGGGTGGGTGGATAAATGGACGAGCAGGTGAATAAAGGAAGAAAGAAGCCCCTCCGAGGTGCAGAGCAGAGACTCAGGCACCAGGGACACGGGGACGCGGGGGCGCAAAGCAGGAGGGTGCTCTTGGGTGACTCCAGCGTCTCCCTGCTGGACCATCAGTTCCTGTCCCCAAGACCTGGGCCTCCTTAGCCCGGAGGCAGGTGGGGGAATCTGTGCCCAACACCCAAGACCTGGAAAACGCTCTCCCGGCTGCTGATTCCAGGTCGTCCCCAGGCCCCGAGGCAGCGGGCCGTCCGGCAGCCACACACCCTTCTCGGCAGATGAAGAAACCGTGGACGGGTGCAGGGCAGCCGGCTTCTCCTCCGGCCTGTCTGGGCAAGGCGCCCACCTCACCGGCCGTGGTCCTGCCTGGGACACTGTGGCCAGGCTCAAGTCGGGAAACGCCAGAGGGGCTCTTCGTAAATCTGTGACAATCCAAAGAGGCTCCCAGACCCACACAGCAGACTTCAGCCAGCTGCCACGCTGAGCCCCAGCTGCCGCTGTCCTCGGCTCTGCGTTTCCCACTCTGAGCACTCTCAGGGTGACCCTGGTCCCTGTCACAGCCTGGAAGGATGCTGGCCACAGAGAGACCCTGGGACAGTGTCCACCAGTCAAAGAGCCATTGAATGACGGATGGGTCACCGAGCAGGCCCAGGGCAACGGAGTCCCAGGGTGCGCAAGAGCGTGGTCCTCGTAATGCTAAAAGCCACATCAAGGCCTCTATCCCCAGTCCCCACTGGGCACATCCAACGAGCCGCTGCTGCTCTTCTCTGAAGAGCAGAGAAAGGAAGGCAAGCGACAGCACTCTGAGTCCCAGTGCGCCTGGTGTCTGGCTCACTGAGATGGCCGTCCTTTGACTGCACAGTTTTGAGGTTTTTAAATTTTTTTTTTTTATACTGGGGATTGAACCCGGGGCACTCGACCATTGAGTCACATCCCAGCCCTTTTAAAAATATGTTATTTAGAGACAGGGTCTCGCTGAGTTGCTTAGGGCCTCCCTAAATTGCTGAGGCTGGCTTTGAACTCGCGATCCTCCTGCCTCAGCCTCCCGAGCTGCGGGGATGACAGGCGTGCGCCACATAGCGCCCGACATAGGTGTTTAGTTTTTAATTAGGCAGAGGAAATCTTCTGGAATCCTCTCCCTTTGGAATTCGTCTCATCCTTGCCGTTCCACACGGAGCTGGAAGCTCTCAGGTCCCATGTCAGAGAAATGGTGGCCCTGGGAACGTGGAGGTAGACACAGGTGAAGGGCTGTGGGTGTCCTCAGAGAGTCCCGTTGCCTGTCCTGAGCCCGGGAACTTCCCAGAGATGGCCTCCGCACCCACATGCGTCCCCCCAGGGGTTTCATGAAGGGAATTGCTCCCAGACGCAGGGAGCAGGGCTCCCGGCACAGGATGCTGCTGGCCCCCTGGGTCCATCTTTCCTGTTAGGTCATTTCCTGAACCTGATGGTGTCCTGAGAGACTTAGAAAGGAGGGTGGGAGAAGTGTCCTTCATCCTCCTGAGGGTCCCTCTGTCCTTCACAGCAAGTAGGGTCCGGGACAGGGTGGCCAGTGCCCCACGTCCTCACACGAGCAGGCTCAGAGGGCACTGCAGGAGCCAGCGACAATCTCCTCCCACCCATTGGGCACGTGCGGGAAGCACTGGGCATTCACACTCTCCGTTCTCTGGCCATGTGCTGCCCTGACCATGTTGGGATGCAGCAAGAAGGTCCCTGCCAGAGGTAGCCCCTTGATCTTGCACTCCCAAGCCTCCAGAAATGGGAGAAATAAATTTCTTCTCTTTATAAAGTACCTGGTCTTGGGTTTTCTGTTATAGCAACACAAACTATGGTGGTGAGTAACCTTGGGCAAATTACCTTGCTACTACATGCCTCAGTTTGATTCAGCTTTTTTGCTGCTGTGACTAAAGGACCCAACCAGAACAACTTTGGAGGAGGAAAAGTTTATTTGAGGGCTCACAGTTTCAGAGGTCCCAATCCATAGATAGCCAGCTTTGTCCCTCAGATCTCCAGGTGAGACAGAACCACGTGGCAGAAGACTGTGGCAGAGGGAAGTGGCTCACATGGTGGTCAGGAAGCAGACAGAGATCCCCACCCGCCGGATACAGATATGTCCCCAAAGCCACGTCCCAGTGCCCACCTCCTCCAGCCACACCCCACCTGCCCCCAGCCACCCCTCAATTAATCCCATCAGGTGATCGATTTGCTGATTGGGTTAAGGCTCTTGGAGCCCAACCATTTCTTCCGTGAACCTTTTTGCGTGGTCTCACCCGGGAGCTTTGGGGGGCACCTCCCCTCTCAACCACAACAGCTTCCCAACCTGTAAAACGGGGACGCAGGGTCTCTCCGAGCTTGCTGTCAGGGCCGACTCCACAGACACGCGCAGTAAACGCTGGATGATGGCATCATTCCGTGGTGATTCACAGAGACGTCGTGGTGGCTCGTTCTGAGCCAGGCCCTGGCTGTCCTGCGAGCCTCGTCCTTGTCGCCCCGGCTGAGCTGGCAACTGTCACTCAGCTTTGGGAAGCCACGCGGCCTCTTGGGGCCTCCGTGACAGGGTGAGGGCCGCCCTCACGCCCTGCAGTCCCCTGCTCCTCAGTTAACATTTCTGGAGGGTCCACCTTGTGGCCTCAGTAGGTGGCAGGCTCAAGGCCAGGCAGCGAGGGTCAGCATCAGTCCCGATGCAACAGCAAGAGCAGCCCCCCCCCCCCAGCAGGCCACCACCGAACAGCCCGGGCATCGGCCAACACCCAGGAACCAAGCCTTTGAGCTCAAGTACGGTTCCAAATGTACTGGAGAGCTAAACGGGTGGACAAGAAAGGGGAGGGACCGCAGGCAGAGACCAAGTGACGGGAAACCCAGGAGGGCGGCCGCTGGCTGAACCAGGGGAGCCTGGCTTTTCATTTGTGCAGCCTCAGGGCTCAGAAAAGAGGAGAGAAGGCCCTGGGCCTGCTCTCTGCCCCCTGGGTAGGAAGTGCACCAGAAAGAACCCTGTCCAGCAAGGCCTCAAGGAACCACCAGCTCAAAATAAATGCACACCCCTAGGCAAACAGACGGAGTCTGAGAGAGAAGACCTCGGTGATGTTGTCTGAATGGAGACAGGACGGCTGTAAAGGACCTCACGAGGGTCCCTGGGCATTTGCACGTGGGTTCTCCTGGTCTGGGTGTCAGAGATCCTGGAGTGAAGAACCTAGAGCTGGGAACTTAAGTGCTTAACACAAACACAAATCCTCCCTGAGGAGCTCACTTTTAATCCAGGATTCAAAGAATCCCTCTCCCCACCCACCAAAGGAGTAGTCAACTCTCTCTCTCTCTCTCTCTCTCTCTCTCTCTCTCTCACACACACACACACACACACACACACACACACACAAAACAAGATACCATGGATAAAATTTTGAAGAAAAATACACTAATCAGATCCTCAAATGCTTCAGGTGCTGGAATTACCAGGTATGGAGTAGAAAATATGTTTACTAGATCTCAACAACTGAAAGAGAGTCTTGTAAACATGAGTGAAAATTGGGGATTTTTTCCTTTGTTGTTGATACTGGGGATTGAACTCAGGGCCACTCGACCACTGAGCCACATCCCCAACCCTATTTTTGTATTTTATTTAGCGACAGGGTCTCACTGAGTTGCTTAGTGCCTCACTTTTGCTGAGGCTGGCTTTGAACTCATGATCCTCCTGCCTCAGCCTCCCATGCTGCTGGGATTACAGGCATGAGCCACCATGCTCAGCCAGGGAAATTTTCTAAAGGGATTAAGTGGAGCTCCTAGAAATTAAAATGCAATAATCAGAGTTTTAAATGTGTTGGTCTTACAGGGGATTAGACATGGTTATAAAGAGAATTAGTAAACTAGAATACAAAATTGAAGAAATTTTCTAGAACACAGCTCAGTGGGTCAAAGATGGAAAATATAATGGAGAGGTCGATAAGGATAAGATTAAAAGGTCTAGCTCCCATTCAACTGAGATTCAAGAAGCAAATAATGGGGCAGAAGCAACATTTGAAGTGACAGTGGCTGAAAATGTTCCAAAACTGATCAGAAACTCCACAGATTCAGGAAGCCCAACAAAACTCAAGCAAGAGAAATTCATACCTAGGCAGATCTTGGCAAAACTGCAGAACAATAGAGAAAAATAGAATATTCTAAAATCAACCAGAGAAGAAAAACAGACTAGTTTCAAGGAGCCAGCATCGAAACCAGAAGCTAATTTCTCAATGACAACCACTGATCCCAGAGTCAACAAACTCATATCTTCAATGTAGCGAGAGAAAAGTGAATGCCACACTGGAGTTCTGTACCTAGCAAAAATACCTTTCAAGAACAAGAAGGAAAGAAAGACATGTTCTGGTTATTTAACTCGTCTCAAGTCACAAGCTCCATGTTGCTGGGGGTCAGGCAGGCATCTCTGTCGTCCCAGGGCTCAGGAGGCTGAGGCAGGAGGAGCACGAGTTCAAAGTCAGCCTCAAAAACTTAGCAAGGCCCTAAGCAATTTAGTGAAACCCTGTCTCTAAATAGAATATTAAAAGGGCTGAGGGTGAGGCTCAGAGGTTAAGCATCCCTGGTACCAAAAAAAAAAAAAAAAAAGAAAAGAAAAGAAAAGAAAAGGAAGGAAGTTTGGTGAGGACTTTGATTCAATGAGGTGTCAGAGAGGATGGTGCAGGCTCTTGCCTCCCGTCCAGAGTGGGCACTCTTCTGGGTTCAGGCACATGGTTGCCAACCAACAAAAACTGTAAATGCATGTTTTGATAGAGAAGGAGAAAGGGTGCTCAGGGCAGTGCTAGGGAGCTCTGCCGCCAAACCCTGAAGCCCCGGGTCGCTCAGCGTTGGCAGGCAGCCTGGTGCCTGGGTGGAAGGGTCCCCAGCTTTTGCTCTGAGAACTGTACCCAACTCATGGCATCCTCCATGCAGAAGTCCCCTGGGGTGCCCTGCACCTCCTTTCTTCTAGTAAGTGATTTATCCCTCCGCATGTCAGCAGGGCATCTCCTAGGGGTGGGGTGGGGTGGGGGAAGCCTTCTGTCCCCTGCCCCCAAGTTCCCCATCTCAGGGGTGACCGTCTGTGGTCCATCTCTCCAATCCCCTGGGGGTCTGATCCTAGCCCAGAGCTGGGCTCTCTGCAGGGCATGGATTTCATGATTGACCACCAGTGGACAATCATGGGTCCCCAGAAAGGTGCAGAGAGGGGCAGGTACAATGGCCTGGGGAAGGCAGGTGACCAAGGACGCTCCCCACACTGGCTCTGGAGGATGTGTTCTGCAAGGCCTGGGGCGGGATCACAAGTGATCCCAGAGAACATTCATAAACACAAGGAGAAGGAGGGCTGGCTTATGCACAGTCAGGATGAGGACAGGACCTCTCAGGTGTCACCAGGGTGGGGCCTGGGGGCGGGGAGGTGAGCTCTAACTGAACAATCCCACCAGGATTCACGTCATGGCAGAGGTGGGGAGCAAGAGACCCCACCCCACCCAAAGAGATGACGTCTTCTTTTCAACTTTCTTTGTGTTTCTAATAATTATTAGATTTATTTTAATTTTATTAAATATAAATTTACATCATTCAAAGTTCCAAAGGTGCAACCCCCGCCCCAGTCTTCCCTTGCAAGAGCCACGGTGGGCAGCTTCTTGGGCATCTCCCCAGAGACAGGCCTAAGCTGTGCACCCACACGAACACATACTTATGTCCACTTTATTCCTCTTTTTAAAATTACAAGTGGAAGTCCCCTGTCCTGCGCTGGGCTTAGATCTCCGGCAGATACCGGAAATGACATGGGGATGAACTTGGGCTTGGAGGATCGGCGGGAGGCTGGAGCATGGGGAGGAGAGAGGACTGTCCCGTGGGGGCAGCTGTCCTAGGTCCACCCTGGGGAGGTCTGGGTGGGGGTTTCTTATGCCAACAAGAGGACCCAGAGCCCAGGCCTTGCCCAAGGCTGTGCCTCCCCAGAGGCGGCCTGTGTCCACTACGGGGTTGAAGGGAGGGTACAACGGCCTGGCCCTCGCCTCCATGTGGACCCCCTCAGAGTGTCCCTCAGCACCCGGCTGCACCCCTCGCTGCCCAGCCCCCCCTGCACACAGTTCAGTGATTTGCACCACAATATCCCTCGAGACAGAGAAGGGGATTTGTATCTCTGCAAATGGAGGGCCTAAGGAAGCAGACCCCAAAGATGAAGTCCCCTGTCCTGCGCTGGGCTTAGATCTGGGTCCAGTGTATCCCAGAGTGAGAAGCCCCAGGTGGGACACTGCCATGCAGTCAGAGCATCCGAGGACCATGTCTGCCCAGCACCCGGGCCACCCCGGGCCCACCTGCTGAGCTGCCTGTCCAACCCCACTGTTCAGACAGTGCAGGACCCCAGGCCCCAGCGAGGGGGGACAGCTCCCGGCCTTGGAGCTGAGTTCTCATGTGGCCAAAGCAGGCGAGCACCCCACACAGCTTGGCCAGTGCCAGCCAATGAGAAGACGGGGGGCTGTGGAGCAAGGGGTGTCTTCCCAAGGAAAAGCTTTGGGCTCCTCCTCCCTGCTCCTGCCAGAGGTGACAGCCTGAGGACAAAGGTCACCACAGGAGGGACGTGAAAGGGGCAGAGCCAGGTCCCTGATGCTGTCACTCCCGCAGCACAGCAGCTCACTCCCGCCACTTGCACCCAAGGACACTCTCGGCAGCTCACTCTCTGGAGTGCGCGTGATCTTTTGTGTAAAAGAAAAGGAAGCCCCGATGTTGCAGCCCTGTGAGAAGGTCACGGCCTGGGCCTAATGGAGTCACGGCCCCTGAGGGAGAAGAGAAGGGAACCCCCAACCCGACAGCCCAGACCGGAAGCCTCCAGCGGCAATTACACTTAACTGGAAAGACCCCAGACACAGGCCTCTGAAGGCCAGAATCAAGACAGAGAAGCCGACGTCACTGCTGACGTCCAGGGTGACACGCTGGGTGGCCCAAAGTCGTCCCCAAAGTCAACCAGCCGAGCAGGGCCCGGCTCTGCCCCCAGCCTCCCTGCCTGCATTCTGCTGACCCTCACCAAGGAGCTAGCGGAGGGGCTGCTGTGGACACCCCACCAGCCCCAGCCCAGAGCGCCTGGCCGCCCCGACCCTGGCCAAGTCCTGCCTGTCCTGAGGCCGGGACGGTGAGCCTCTCCAGGCCTCCTGCTCACTGCCTCCTCTCTCCGCTCCCCGGGGAGATGGAGGAGGACAGAGGAAGGTACTTGGCAGGTGTCTTGCCAGCACCTTGGCCCCGTCTGCTTATCTGCGTCCCTGCCACCTCGCCACGGCAAATTGCTTGTTGATGAATGAGGCTATTTAAGAACGAGTGATGCTGGCATCACAGTTATTAATGAGGACGACGTGGGGAGATGTTTAAGAGCGACCCGACTGTTCCCCTTCCTCCACCTGTGAGTAATGGCCCCGCGGTGCTCGGCCCTGGCCCTCACCTCCAGGCCCAGGCCCTGGGACCTGGCGGCCACAGGAGGTGTGGGACAGCAGAGGACCCCAGGACTGGGACTGCACAGGAGCATCCAGACAGGGAGGACGTCAGAGCAGGCGTGAGAGGGCACGCGTGTGCATGTGTGTACACGCGTGTGCATGTGCGCGCTCAGGAAGCGAGCGTGGAAACACAACAGGTGTGCGTATGTCACCAAGTGATCGGGTCCTCGAGGTGGAACTTAAGCTCTGCATCTCGGTGTCCTCACTGTGGAATGGCCTGGCACAGGACCCGTGAGCGTCTCTGGGCTAGTCCCCAGGAGGGGCCGAGCAGCAGGTCCCAGGCCCAGGGAAGGTCCTACTGCAGTGTTCCTGGGGCCACCCCCGTGGAGCCAGCGCTGGGGAGAAGGTGCCAGAGTGGAAGGAGGGAGCAGGCCCCTGCTGGTCCCTGAGGGATGCCGGGAACGGAGCAGGGAGACCGGCGGGTTGGGGAGCGGGGCCGGGCAGGGCTGAGAACCAGCAGACACAGAGGAACAGCCAATGCCAACGTCCTGAAACACCAGGGAGGACTGGCAAAGAGAGGCCGCGCCGGGCACGCCCCACGCTGGTGCCCTGGTGCCCCCGACACGCTCCCCGGGGAGCTCAAACCGCCCCTGCAGAGGGTCTGTGCAGCCCACAGCCAGCTCCTGGCTGGGAAGGCGAGTGCGCATGTCCCCCGTCGCCCACAGAAGCTGAGCGTGATCCTGGTGGCTGAGCAGGGCATGACCCGCCAGTGTGGCGGTCATGGGCGAGACTCCCCCGGCATGGAGGGAGCTCCCCAGAAAGCAAAGCCCTGTGGGCCTCTGAGCAGTGGCTGAGGGGTGCTTTAAGGCCAGGCCCCTGCGCCCATCCACATTCAGCAGCAGGAGGGACCTGGGAACAGTGTGTCCATGTCCTCCGCAAAACTGCAGTTGAAGAGGCTCTCAGCTCCATGTCCTTTGTGCTAAGACCACATGATCGATTCCTGCCCGAGATGCACATCCAGGGACAAGAACTGCCCCCGTGGATGACCGGGCACCCCCCCCCCCATTGCCGGGAGCTCGGCGGCGTGGCTCCCTTTTGGATTTAACTGTCAGAAAACTTAGGGCCAAACCCAAGACCCCCCCGTGTTGTAATCTGCCCAACACAAGCACCTGGCGCCACCTAAGTCCCTCTGCCTCGGGACACACATGGCGCTTTACCCTCCCGCTTCTCTAGGTGTGCGGGGCTCTTGCTGCTAAGCCCCAGGTCTTCTTGGAGGTGAGAGACCCGGAATCAACGACGGCCGGCTGCATCGCCAGGACCCCGGCCTCCGAACCTGGCCTGAGCACAATCCCTTTGGGGCCCTGAGCACAGGAGACACCCCTGCAGTGCCCCCGGGTGGAGGAGGCGACTCTTCCTCGCCTGTGGGGTGCGCACCCCAACCCTTGCTGTGCGCCAGGGCCCAGGGGACAGGAGGCTTCCCGAGTGGACAGAAATTTTCGTCATCAGCTTCAAAGTAGACCTGTCACCGAGAGGAGAGGGCAGCCTCTGTCTGGGGAAGGGGTCCAGGCACGTGGGGAGGGGAGACCTGCAAGGGGCCTGGGGTCCAGGTCCTTCATGTGGGGTCTCCACTGTGGGGCTCAACGCTGGAGAGAGAGAAAAACACAGGAGAAAGAAGGGGGAGAGGGGGAGAAGGGAGGGGGAGGGAGAGAGTTTACCTGGGGGAGGACGAGGAGGGCTGTGGCAGGGGCCCTCATGCAGGGAAGGCCAGAAGAGGCCTCCACTCTTCTGCAGGAGGGAACCCACGCCGTCCAGACACCACACAGCACCAGCTGACCTCGGCTGGCAAGGGGACCCAGGCGGTGCCCAGCTCAACACTGACTCACAGGTCCTACCGTGGCCGCCTCCCAAGGCTCAGCTCAGAGTCAGAGAATGAGCGAAGCCCCCGGCCCGATGCGTGGCCTGCGGCAGAACTGCAGAGGAGAAGCTGACCCCAGAAGTCCTTTGTCCCCCCAGCAACTGCCCAGCTGCCCAGTTTTAAAAGCGTCCCTCCCTGACCCCTGTCCAAACTGCTGAGTGGCAGCAGAAGCACATGTCAGCTCAGGGCCTGGTTCAGGGCGCTGGGGACCCTAGTGACCCTGGTTTATCTGACTTCAACACCAAGTAGAGACGCTACCGGACACTCCCTCCAGCCCCGTCCTCTTCCCTGGGGCCGCGTGAGAGCTTCTGTGCCCTAAAACACGCGGCCTCCTTCCCGTCCCCTGGCTCCCGAGGCTGCCAGCCGCAGACCTGTCTCAGGTAAGAACCCCGAGAAGAGCTGCCCTCCATTCATTCAGTCCACGGCTGCGCAGCCCTGGGCCAGAGGGCTCTCTCCCGGGTGCGCGTCTGTGCTGCCTAGCCAGGTGCCACCCGGAACGTCAGGGAAGACACAGACTCTGGTTTGGGCCTGGGTTTGCAGTGCCTGAGGACTGGCCAGGCCTCCCAGACGCGGGGACATCCACTCTGGGAAAGGGGACTCTGGGGGTGGGGCTCGTTGGGAATCTCCAACAGGGAGGAGGAGGCCGTGGGAGAGGCTAGGTCGGGGAGAAGCTGTGGAGGACGCAGGGAAGGAGGCTGAAGATGGAGGCCTGAGGAGAGCCCACAGTGAAGGCCAGGAAGAACGTCAGAGGCAGGAGGGGAGCCCTGGGGGACAGGGCCGAGAGCAGGTGGTCGGCCATGCGGGACCCTGCGGGAGGTCAGAGCTGTGGGACCTCACTCAAGGTCAAGAACACGGCAGTCCCAGTGTTCCCAGCGCTGTCTGCCCAGGCGCCCCCCACGGTCCTCTCTGCCGGGGACAGGGCGTCCAGGGAGCCGTCAGTGGGCCAGGGAGGGGCAGCCTGGAGGCCTGGCAGGGTCCTGAATGCCCTTCTGTCTTCGTGATATATTCCACAGTGAAAAGTAAAATAAAAATAAGACGGTTCAAAAAGAGCAAAGGGGACGAGGCCCAGCAGACAAGCCCCCTCCAAGCCTCCTGCTGTTCCCGTGCGCTGTCCCCCCAGCCAAGTCAGAGGATTTCTGCTTGACCCTGGAGGGTCCCTTCCAGCTCCAACTCTTTGCAGAGAACCCTAAGGAGCACATCAGAGTGGGGCTCCATTTCCCCCTTTCTTGGCTTCCTATCCAGTCACCTGCTGTGTGACCCTGAGCACATCCCTTCCCTCTCTGGGCCCTGGATTCCTTAGTGCAGTGACAGGACCAGAGATACCCAAATCCAGACACAAGTCTCAGATCCTCACAGATCACCCACTTGATTTTTCTGGGTTCAAAATAAGCAAAGAGCAGAGACACAAGTTCCACGTGCATGTGTGTGTGTGTGTGTGTGTGTGTGTGTGTGTGTGTGTACATGCATGCTCCTACATACATGTGCATGGTGTGTGCACCCCGTACTAAAGACCTGGCCACCATCTCTGGCAACCCACATGGTTCACGTGAGCAGAAGGAAAGTGCTGGTTGCACGTCCCTCCCGCCTGTGTGCCGTGTGTCTGTGTGTCATGCTCAGCTTCCATCAGCAAGGTCTGAAAGCCACTGGGGAGGGAGGAGCTCAGAATGGACACCAGAGGGATGAAGGGCCTTCAAGGTCATCTAGAAAGTTCTCATTTCAGCCAGATATGATGGTGCACACCTGCAATTCCAGCAACTCAGGAGGCTGAGGCAGGAGGATCGCCAGTTCAAGGCCACCCTCAGCAACTTAGCAAGGCCCTAAGCAACTTAGCAAGACCCTGCCTCTAAGTAAAAAATAAAAAGGGCTGGGGATGTGGCTCAGGGGTTAAACGCTCCTGGATTCAATCCTGGTGGCAAAAAAAAAAAAAAAAGTTCTAATTGCAAAGAATGGAAACTAAGGCCCGGAGAGGCTAGCCACCCTGCCCAGGCCACACAGCAGGCTGGCAATGAGCCTCCGCCCACCCTGGGCTCCCACTTGAAAGCTGACTCCCCCCTCAAGCCACCTCCAGGCTTTGACCCGCAGCACAGAGCCAAGGTCTACTCCCTCCCCTTCCAGCCTCTGTCCCAAGCCCAAGCCCCCACCCCGGCCTGCCGCAGTCCTTCACCCCGCTGGGCTGCGCTGGCCCGTGGTGCCTGCTGTCTCCTGCATGCCCCCACCCCACCCGGCACCCTCCCAGGCAAATCCAGCAGGGGTGGGGGCGGGGCCCGCGGGTGACGGATGGGCCGTGCAGTGTTTTCGCTTGTCACACGGGCATACAGAATGACAGACCTTGGGAACCGGGCATTAATACCAAAGATTTATAGTCAAATCTGTCACGCCTGAAGGCACTGCCCCCAAACTTGGCTCGGCCTGAAGGTCGCTTTTCCGAGGTGATAAGTGCAAGAAAGATGTCCTCACCCGCCCTCTGGGGCCCTCCCCGCGGGGGAGCCAAGAGCCCAGGCAGAGAGAAGCAGCAGGACTGGCAGGACTCCCGCAAGCAGCAGAGAGGCCACCTGCTCGGCCATGCGGCTCCCTGCCCCCCACTGCCCACCGCCACCCTCAAACAGGTGCCCAGGCCGTGCGCAGGTGCCAGGAGAGTGCTCCTGGGGATGCTCCTGGGGATGCCCCTGGAGCCCGAGGGCTAAGCCCGGTGATGGCCTCTCTGCACTGGGGTCACCAGGAGAGGAAGTCCCGGCCCAGGCAAAGGGACCCCCTGGGGGCACAGCCCTGATCATGTCCCACCTGAGAGCGGGAGGATGCCCCAAAGGGCCTGGGAGAAAAATAAGTCACCACCTGGTCACCCTAGGAAGGTCAGAGGCCATCCATTCACCAAACATTTAGCCAGCGTCCCCTAGGACCTGGGGGGAAGTGCTGGGAGAGGCCCGGACACTGACCACGCAATGGCCCCATTCTACAGACAGGGAAGCCAAGGGGCAGGGAGCAGAGGCAGGAGTCCAGCTGTCACTTATGCAACAATGACTGGCACTGCTAGCCAGGCCTCACCCCACTGCCCACTCTGAACAAAGTCCTGTACTGGACGTAGGGACACAAGCACATTCAAGTTCTCTCAGGAAGATGGGCGTGTAGCAGAAGGTGCCGGATGGCCACCCACAGACCCTGGACCACAGCGGGCAAGCTTACCGCGGGGCTGTGGCTGGCGCCCACGCTCGTCCCCCCTTCTAAGAGGTTACCTTTCAGCCGGGCGCCGTGCCGCACACCTGTAATCCCAGCCGCTCGGGAGGCTGAGGCGGGAGGATCACGAGTTCAAAGCCAGCCTCAGCAACAGCGAGGCGCTAAGCAGCTCAGTGAGACCCTGTCTCTAAATAAAACACAAAATAGGGCTGGGGAGGGGGCTCAGTGGTCGAGTGCCCCTGAGCTCCATCCCTGGTGCCCACCCCCTAAAAAGAGGTCATTTTTTTCACAAGAGGAAACCGAGGCACAGGCCTAATTGACCCTCACTGCCATGACCCAGGGCCACCTGACGCCTGTCTCCTGGAGAAGGTCACATAGCCCCAGACAGGTCTCGTTCAGCTGTCAGATCTCAGCTCTCCAAGGGGAGAAAGGCAGCTGTGGCTGAGGTGGTCCCTGGAGGCCTCCTAGAGGAGGCAGCAGAGGCCCGAGCCTCAGCAGGGACACGGTCCCAACCGGAAGGAAGCCCCCAGGCTGAGCCCCTGTTCCAGGTCTGCTCTCGGGACAGCAAGCCCTCCCTGGGGGACTCCCCGGGGCAGAGGTGGCTGGACCCCTGCAAGGCAGGCCAGCCCAGGCAGCAGGCAGTCGCAGGCTGCCGGGCAGCTGGTGTCCCCAGCCTGAGCCAGGCGGGCGGGCACGCGGCAGGTGCCAGCAGCCTGGACTCTGGAGCCTGGCCTGAGAGCGGTGCGGCTCCTGGTTATAGATGAGCTAAATTAGCTGTGACGCTCATTAGCGGCAGCTCCTAATTAGCGAGAATTAATATTGGCTTTGATAAAGACGTCGGCACCGGCTCCCCAGGCACAGGCAGCGTCGACCCTGTCAGCCCGGCTCACGTCGGGGTACGTGGAGGTGCCAGGGGACCCAGCTGCTGGCAGCAGGTCACGGGGGAGAGAGCACGCCCTCCCCTGTTCACCTGACCCCCAGCCGTCATGCTGCAGGGCCCCACCTCACTCCGAGTGGCCCTGGGCTTCCCTAGTGACCACAGAGAGCCACAGAGGCTGCATCTGTAATAACTGTCACTGAGGCGGTGACTTTGATGTCCCAGGAGTGTTTTCATACCGATTCATACTCCCAAGAATCTGGAAAAGCATACTTCTTAAATTCCATTTCACAAATAAGGAAAACTGAGGCTCAGAGAACTCAGGTGAGCAGTCCTGCGACATCCGGGTACCAGGATTTGGACCCAGGCAGGTGGTGACTCTGGAGTCATACTTCCTGCCCTCGGTACTGTCCCTCTCCTCTGCCCCAACCCCAAGAGGAGACCTGGCGGCAGCCCATCACAGCACACTGAGCGTCCGTACTAAATCTGCACATAGTAGGGCGTTGACCCACACAAAGAAACACACGGATAACCAGGGTGCTGCGTCCCCCGCGGGGCCTGCTGTCCACCTCTACATCCCCCCTCCACCTTGGAACACCATGGGGACCCTGCGCTTCCCTCTGTGCCCAGGGCCCTCTCCAGACTCTTCACTCAGGACAGGCCTCTGTGGCCTGGGACACCCGGGCGCACCCCGTCTTCCCAAATGGCGACTCAGGCCTGGACTGTGCCGTTGCCACGTGACCAGCTCTGAGCCCTGTCCCCTTGGGCCACTTGGGAGGTGACCGGGGGAATGTGGCTTCCCTCCACTCCATTCGCTGATCCCCAGCCAGGGACCCTGGGTCCCAGCCCTGGGGTAATGAGGGGAAGTAACAGATACCTCTATTTTTAGTCCAAATAAAGGGGAAATGTTTGCCACCACCGAGTTCATAAAAATAACAACGCATTATTCGGGCATTAATAACAATAAAGATGTCAAACTGTCAGATAAGAA
>NC_135319.1:43383639-43543639 GCF_048772815.1 Callospermophilus lateralis | reverse complement strand
GTGGCATCTGTCACCAGGAGGGCGGGGAAGGACAGGGAGGGGCCGGGGACTTTGCTCTAGGCCTGTGGCTGCACCCATCCTGGCAATGCCAGGCCCCCTCCCCCTGGGGCCACCCGAGGAGAGTCCCAGGGTCTGGGGGCTCGGGAGCCACCGGGGAGGGTGAGGGCTGGTGGGAGAGGAGAGACTAGCAGAGCAGAGGGTGAGGGAGGAACACGGAGGCGAGGGGGCAAGAGGGAGTCGTATGGGTTGGGGCAGAGTGGGGTCTATTCCCTGTCTGTTCAAGCTGAGGGCAGGAGCCACAGGGAGGAAGGAGGCACAGCCCCTCCGTGGAAGTGGAAGAACAGATGTGGGACTCGCCACTGAACCCATGGTGCTGAGCGTGACACGAGGTGGCATCGACAGGAGCCTGGGAGCCACAGGAGGAGCAGCCAATGCTGCTCCGTGAGGCTCAGCGATAGCCCGGGTGGGCTGGAAGGAGCAAGGTGGAGCAGACCCTGCCTCTCGTCTCTGCTCATCCTGACACGATTCTGCCCATGAGACCTGGCCTAAACCCGACCTCCTGTGGGACACAGTCACCTGAATCATGTGACTCCAAAGACCCCCGCACAATCCTTGGTGTCAGAACAGAAGCGTAGGCCCCTCCAACTGCAGCGCTGTGGGGCTTCTGCTGGGTCCCCTCCCCGCAGAGAGACCCCTGTGCCCACCCTGTTAATCATGACTCACCCATGACAGCCTGTGCCAGGCTGGGTGGCCAGGTCAGCTGAGAAGTGTGGCCTCACCTCCAACGGGACCCCGGGCAGCACCCACGCCACCCGGCGGGAGCTCGGGGAGCCTTGTGGGACACGGCAGAAAACCCGTCGGGTGCTGGCCTGCCACTGTGCCCCAGACGGCCCTGCTGGGGAGCAGCCAGACATGGAGAGTGGGAAGCTCGGGGACCTGCCCCTTCCGGGCAGCACTCTGTCCTCGCTGCCACAGAAGGCCCCACAGGGAGCAGGGGGGTTCCAGAGGCTCGGCAGCTGATGGCCTCTGCACACGCTCCTCTCCTGGCCTCCTCTTCTCAGGAGATAGATTTCTGGCCCACGGTCGCACGTGCGCGGGTGTGTGTCTAGGCGTGTGCTGTGTCCCCAAGGTGTGGCTGCATCCTGGGCGCAGGCGTGTGGGTGGGGAACCGTTCCCCAGGCTGTTCAGAAATGCCCCCGTTTTTCTGACCCAGTAACCCGGTGGGGGGGCCTCAAGTTTGGCTTTAAGCAGAGGTGGCTGCAAGACCAGCACAGTGGAGGACGGGTCAGCCATGGGTGGGCAGCAGAGAGCACATGGCTGGGGCAGGGTAAGAGCAGCCCATCGGGGTTGGTTCCACCCCAGACCCCTCCAGGTGGGAAGAAATAAGGACCCCCACCCCACCCCACCCCCATCACCACGAAGGGAGGAAATAAGCCACTGGGCAGGACAGGGGACTTGGGAGCAAGGAGCTCAGGTGGAGAGGAACTGAGGGCCAAGGTGCAGGAAGAGGGTGCGAGGCACGAGCGGGCAGTCAGGAGGCCTGGACTCTCACTGCAGCTTTGCCTGGACTTGCAGTGTGACCTGAGGGTGTCGCCGGCCATGGTTCGCTCATCTGCAAAGTGGGGCTCATGACGCACCATGTAGGTGCAGGGCCCTGTTCTAAGCTCTCCGTGCTCCCTCACCCTCACCCCTAGACAGGCCTCGCCTCTACCACTCCAAGGGTGAGGAAGCTCAAGCACAGAGAGGTTCAGTACCTGGCCTCAGGACACACAGGTGGCAGATGGCAGAAGCAAGCAGGCTTTCAACTCCAGCACCCAGTTCCTCTGCTCTTAATTGCCACACCGCAGGACCTCCCCGTGCAGCCTCATGGGCGTGTGGCACTAGGGGTTCATCAGCTGGAGGTGTGCATTAGTGGTTCTCAAAGTGGGTCCCCACAGCAGCACAGTGGCACACCCACACTACCTGTGCTAGAAAGGCCCGCCCTGGGCGCCACCTTGCACCTGCCCAACCCGGAGCTCTGGGGAGGAAGCCCACCACCGGGTCTAGCCAGCTCTCCAGGGGATTCGGCTGCATGCTCATGTCTGAGGACAGCGTTATTCACCTACACGCTGTTTTTGTTCAAGTTCATGTTTTATGTTGTCACCTGAACAAGCCCAAGCGAGGTGGGTGCTCCAGGAGAAACCAGCACAGACGCCTCTGAATAAAGACCCCCAGATTCCAGCCTGCTCACAGACGGCAGCCTCGGGTGGTTTAAAACCCGGGGTGCACGCACACGCGGGGCCTCGGGGTGCACACACCCACGTGGGCCCTGGGGTGCCCTGTCGGGGCTGAGACCCTCCATGTACAGAAGAAGCACAGCGGGAGACAGAGGCGAAGTCACCGGATCAAAACCCACAGGCAAAGGGACAGAGTAGGTTCATAAGCAGGACGTCCCCCCAGACCCAGCAGTACACACAGTCACACACACACACGCGCAGCCTGGCCCTGGCCTGGCTCCTCTCCGCGGCGTGGCCTCACGAGCTGTCCAGCGCAGGCAGGGGTGACACGCGTGGGCCACCTCCTCCGCAGGGCCTGTCCCTGCGCCTCAGGAGGAGAGGGCCGCCTCTCCAGGGAGGAGTCCTGTCCCCGGTCTGTCTGCTCCCTCCCCTCCGGCAGCCCGGCACTAATTTATGACTATTTTTCCAACTCCACTGAAGTAAGAGGGTAATGGCTTTTAGCCGTTTGCTTTCTCTCCCGTCACTCACTGCCAGCTACCTGACAGGACTGCAGACACTGTTCCAATCACAGGGACTGCTTTTCCCCATGGAAGCGGAGAAGTCATGGTGGCCGTGGGAGAGGGATTTCATCTTGGATGGAACGGCGGCGGGTAAACAGCTGTAAGAATTCAGGACAGCGGGGCTGCTCCTGGCCGACGGGGCCCACGGCCGCGCTGAGCCCCCAGAGGGTCGGAGAGCCGGGTGTCACTCGATGGCTTTGGGCCCCCCACTCTTATCCCCCAGGCCACACGACCTTTTGACCTTGGGCAGGTCACGGGCCTGTCTCTGCCTCAAGCACCTGGTTCCTGCCTAGAGGAAAGGCCCTCACCCTCAGGGCCAGGGGACAGCCGGGCAAGGAGAACAGTGGTCAAGCGCCCAAGCGTTCCCCCAGGGGACTGTCTGTCCCTGGCTGGGTGACAGGGCAGCCTGCGGAGTCTGCTTCTCATTCGAAAACCAGATACTCCCTGCCGAGCGTCCAGCAGCCTCATCTGCAGTAATGGAAACGTCTCGGTCCCCGCTGCCCGACGGTCACCAAAGAACACGGGCTCCTGAGCCAGGGGAGCTGGGAAATTGAATTCTGTATTTTTATTTAATTATGATTAATTTGCTTTTCAATGGCCACATGTGGCCAGTGGCTACTCGCTATATTTAGAACTGGAATGTCCCCCAAAGGCCCATGTGTCAGAGGCTTGCTTGGTCCCCAGCCCCGGGCACTATTAGGAGGTTATGGAGAGGAGGACCTGGGGGGCTGCTGTGGCCACGGCGAGTGCCCAGGAAGTGTCCTGCCTGCCTCGTCCCCTGGGTTGACAGCCTCAGGGGAGCAGCTTGCTTCCACCATGCACCCCTACCTTGATGGCCGCTTCCCCACAGAGGCAACAGAGGCACCTGACCAGGAACGGAAATTTCTGAAACTGTGAACCAAAGTAAATCCTGAGTCTCTCCCAGATGATGGTCGGGGTGTCCGCCATATGACGGGCAGCTGAGGGCTGCCTCGGACGCGCTGCGTGTTTTCTCCCTCACACTGCTTCTTAAAAATTTTGTTCTCGTTCATGGGGATTGAGCCCAACCCCTGAGCCACATCCCCAGCCCTTTTCATATTTTATTTAGAGACAGGGTCTCCCTGAGTTACTCAGGGCCTCACTAAATTGCTGAGGCTGGCCACGTACTTGGGATCCTCCTGCCTCAGCCTCCCAAGCTTCTGGGATTCCAGGCGTGCACTACCCTCCCCTCACGCCTCTTCCAGTATCTCCCACGGCACTGAATGGAGCGAGACTCCAGGTGGCCTCACCCCAGGTCACTGTGAGGACTGAATGAGATGGTGCCCATGACCTCCTGGCCCCTGCTGGTCCTCAACAAACGGCAGCTCTTATCAACTCTACAGGACACAGTCAGAAGTCAGGAGGAAGAGGATTTGAATTCAGGAGTGTCGGGGTGTAAGGGGACTTGATGAGCCTTCCTTTCCTGGTGTTAGTCTCCATTCTGTCTGGTAAGGAGACCTAGCTGTCACCATCAGGGCCTGTGGGAGCCTATGAGGGGCCAATAGTCCATCGCCCACCCCAGCGGGCCCTGCTGCCCTGTGCTCCCAACCCCTCCACGCCCTCCATCCCGAGCACCTGGAGTCACCTAGAAGTTTCAAGGCAAGTCTTTTGTGCAGGCTCCTCACAGTGGGGTCGGGCATAAATGCTTCTAGATGATTCAAAGTTGATGAGGGTCTGGAAATGCAGCAGCCAGGAAATGCAGCAGGACTGGCCGTGGAGCGGCCATCTGACCGTGCCCTAGATCCCCACAGCTGGGGACACAGACAGGCTGCCCTGGATTTCTGTCTTGGCTCCACCGCTTTTTAACCGTCTGGCCACAGACAGGAAGTCACTGCTGCGCTGAGCTCCAGTTTCCTCGTCCGCCACACAGAGACATGAGCATGCACCCGACGGTCGATGCAATGACCTCTGCAGAGCACCGGCGCCTCGCAGGTACCCGACGGCAGAGGCCATTATCACTAGTGTCACTTCTGTCCTCAGCAGGTGGCAAAACACAGTGGTTAAGAGGATGGGGCTGGTCCCAGACAGCCCAAGTTCGGATCTCAGCACCATCACGTTCACCAGCTGTGTGACCTCAGGCCAGTCGTTCCAATCTGTCTGCCCCCGTTTCCCCATCTGTAGACCGACCGCAGGTCGAGGCTCCCTAATCTGGAAGCCTGGCATCTGCTTCAGAGTTCCGGGTTTAAGGATGTGAACAGTCAGTGCACACAGCTCTTCCAAAACCCACAACCTTCCAACCTGAAGTGCTCTGGTCCTGGCCTCCCGGAGAAGGCCTTCCCACAGGTGGTCAGGGGTTAAGAGTTGATGGCGGCTCCTGGCACAGAGGTGAGGGTTCCATGAAAATATTCTCATGAGGGACCCAAAGGTGGGCTAATGGGTGGACAATCCCTATGCCTCCCTCGGAAAGAGGCCCCAGGGCCTGGGTTTAGATCCATGGACGACAGGACACTGTCCCAGCCGCAGGAGGGACAAATGGGAACTCATAGAGACGCTGCCAGGTCAAGAAGGCAGTTCTCACATAAAGAGGGCTTTGGCCTCAGGGTCCTGGCTCTCGGACACCTGGGGACTTTACACATGCTGACGCGAGGTAATAAGAGAGTCACCGTCCCCATTCACGGGGAGAATACTCTGGCAGGAGAGCGGCAGAAAGGACACTAGCTTCTTCCCCTCCATTCAGCCTTCCCTGCCACTCTGCCCTCTGAACTCGGGGGGCCCAGAGCAGGACACTGAGAAAGGACCCCCCCCACCCCGTGGTGAGGAGTGGCTGGGGAATGGCCAATCCCTGTCCTCCCTGTCCATTACCCTTTTAAGGAGCAGAAACCTGGTCAGGGCAGGCTGGGAGTTGCCAGTCTGAACGGGTGCCCGGCTCTGTGCTGTACATATGTCACATGTCATGTGTCACAGTGCACTGGTCACCTCCCCATGGTAGGGACCAGCAGCCTCGGAGGCCCTGGGCAGCCTGTCTCCCTGATACAGCCCGGGATCTAATTTCAGAACGTGGTTTCTTAACTGACGTTTCTCAGGTAAACTCAGACAGTTATATTTTTGCTGGTTTTCTCATTGACCCGTGTCCTGCCAATGAGGAAGGCACTGTACGGTGTGGAAACGTGGATCCGTTTCTCACTTGGGACGGGGGAGACGGAGCTGGTAAGCATTTAATTTTTATAAACTGAAGGTGAGACAAAAAAGAGGTCGTCCACCCTGGGCTCCCAGGCCCCCTGTGGTCAAAGGTCTGGGCCAGAGGACCCTCCCTGCCCCCCACTATCTTCCAGTTTCCTGGATCCAAAGAGTAGGGAGGGGCCGAGCCAGGCTCAGGAAGTCCCAGGATCACGGACATCTGAATGGCCTTCTCTAACAGAAAGCACCTGTGCAGGCCAGGACACGAGGGGCGTCCCCAGATGGGACAGCAGTGTCCCAGCTCACTGAACAATCAGGACAGCTCTGCAAACTGTGCCCCACCAGTCCCATTTTACAGACGGGGACACTGAGACTGGGAATGAAGTAACCACCCCAGGTCTCTGCACGCACGAGGCACTGTCCTCCAGGGCACATGGTCACACACACCCAGTGTCATGCACCCACCAGCTGGGCTGTTGACTCCGAGGACAGGGATCTGCGGTTCTCGGAGGCCACAGTCCTCAGCCTGCTGATGCCCCTGTGTCCACCTGGTCCATGGCGTGGGCAGGACTCCCTGGGAGGCAGGTGGGGGGCTGTCTGTAGAGGGAACGGTTCCCTTCTCCTTAATTGACTGTAAATTGCTCTGCACTCTTAATGAAGGCCGCCAGGAGTCATTATGTCCGCTGCTGCGGCCACTCTGTAAACACAGGGCGGGCGTCTCCAGTGGCCTCCCAGGGCCCTCCTCATCCACACATCTGTTACCCAGTGATGAGCCCCAGCTGAGGAGCACAGAACACAGGCCCTGTCCCGGGCAGGGGACCTGCAAGACGGGCAGAGAGGCCAGAGGCAGAACCAGGGAGCCCGCACGAGGCCCGAGGGCAGCAGCCGAGTGACTGAGGACCCCCTGGGAAGGCGACTTCCCGAGCCCGCCACAGACGTGCGGAGGCAGAACCTGGGGTGGCGCCAACCTGCAGCCAGGAGGCTTCCGAAGCCCTCGGGAGTGAGGAAACAGCCGCTGGGGAAGGGACAGCAGCACGGGAGGACGGCGTCTGCAGGACAGGGAAGCTGAGGCCCGAGACTGAGGCAGCTGACCCAGGGCACAGGGCACGGGGCACTGGGCGGTCAGGGGCACTGGACTCCAGCCTCCTCCCAGGGTCGGAGCACAGGGTTCCAAGCTGGTGGTGACAGGCCGTGAACTCTGACCCCGTGCCCATCGCTGTCCCTCCCACTGAGGGCGGAACTCCATGCATGAGACCTGGGAGGTGCTGTCCCCCTCCGTGGTGGCTGTCACTCTCGTTCTGTGAGGTTTAAGGGCATAAAGCTGAACCAGGGTTGGGAGGAGACCTGGACTCCGTCACAGGTGACCACGGCCAGTGCCCCGCCACACCCTAGCAGGGCCTCAGCACTGGGCTCTGGGCTCCTGCTGCCTACAAGTCCCTGTCCCTGCACTTACCTACCCCCAGTGACCTCAGGTGCCTGGGGGTCACTTTCCTCCTCCGAGACGGCCTCCTCACCTATGGCCTCCCCACCTATGGCTGGGGCAGCCCGGGATGGATGTGCTCTTGGGCTGGGACAGACACTGAGGTCATCAGATGGAGCTGGTCCCATGTGCCAGCCCAGGCCCAGCTCCCAGGGGAGCCCCTGCACGTCCCAGGAATCCTACCCGACAAGGGGCGCCTGCCCCTGAGGTCACGTCTTTGTTCCCCGTCACCCCAGGTGGTCCCCTGGAGTGCAGAAGGGCTGCAGGAGCCACCCTGACCAGGGTGGCCAGGGTTGAGTTGAGGGGTCGCGCCCCTGACTTCAATAGTGTACCGCGTCCCTGCCCATGGGGTCCCTTCTGATCTCCCACGGAACACGCCAGCTGCAGTCGGGGTATCCTGAGCAGGGAGGCTGGGCCACCCTGGGGTGGCTCCCTCCTCCCTCCTGGGCTGTCGGGGTAGTAGGGCCATAGGCCACACAGGGACGTGCCAGCCGGGCACCACTATCCCACCTCACATTCTGGGGCAGCACAGGGTGAGAGGGGGCTGGGGTGAGCAGGGTGGGGGACGGGGTCGCCCTCAGTGAGGTTGGAAGCCGTTCCTGGCCCAGACAGGGTGAGCCGGGTGCCGGGACCCTGCTGGCAGCGCTCTCGAGGGACCGTGGGAGACAAATGCCTCCCGGCCGTCAGGCCTGAGTTATCTACAACATAGGGTTTCTCCAGAGAGCTCGTAAAGCAGCCGATGCGGAGAAGCAGGTTCAACACTCAATAATCCCTCGTCTTGCTCCCGGGCGGACACGGCGCATTCATCTTGAATTATCCTTTCCAAGGGCTCAATCAAGCCCAGGGAGAGCTGGCGCCCGCTACCCACAGTCCTGCTGTAAGAGCCTGGGCCGGAGGGCCCCTGGGCAGCACTGTGACACTGGGCATGCCCCTCCACCCGCCGAGGGCAAGGGCCAGAGGGGACCCAGGTTTGGGGCTCTGGTCCCCTCCGTCTCAGTGATACGAAATAGCAGGACAGGGACCGGAGCTGGTGAGGGAGGAGCCTTACCCGGGGACTGGCAGACCGGCTCTGATCTGTGCCAGAGGATAGGGGGCTGGGTATGGGGGACAGAGACCTAGGCTTGAATTCAGACTGGCCAGGTTACGGAAGCCCTTGGGCAGGTTACAGCCCGTCAGTGGGCTTCCTCATCAGCAGAATGGACTCCCTGACCACCTGCTTCACGGAGCACTGTGAGAATGGAATCAATTTATTTTTCAAGGTGTGCAGAAAGTCCTTACCACAGTGCCTGGCACACAGGTAAGGCGACAAGGGAGAAGGTAAGCAAAGCCTGTCCTGAGTGCCCGCAATTGCTGTGCGTCTCCAGAGCCCGGGGGGCAGACTCAAGAGCAAGCCCCAGGCAGCCAGCATGTGAAGAGAGGCAAGTGACTCCAGGGAGCTGTGGGGCAGGCCCGGTGGGAGTGGGAGCAGCCTGTCCACCAGCAAGCCAGTGGCACTCACTGAGGGGCTGCCCCCCACTGCAAGAGCCCAGCTGTGCCAAGGGGATTCCTGGCCTGGCTGGGAGGGGGAAGTAGGGATCTCAGCGTCTCTTCCACTTGGAAGACAAAAAGGACCCTTGGAAGAGTACTGCATAAAGCCACGCCACATGTCACGTGTCAGGCCAGTGGGCCGTGGCAACACAGACCATCAGTCCCTTCCCAACGCTGCTTCTTGCCCAGATGGGAAAAGTACCAGCCAATAACAAGGGCTTTCAAAGTGCCCCACACGTTCGTTTCATTCATTCAGCCTTTGCCACAACCCTACGCCGAGACATGGTATAATCGCCATCCCCATTTCCCTGCTAAGTCAACTGAGGCAGAGAAAAGTGACGTGGCGGGTGACACAGTCCACGTTTGCTGGCGAAGGAGGAGAAGGCTTCTCTGAAGAGGAGACCCTTGGAGACAGATTGGTGAACTAAAACGACGACCATCATTGACCACCAATTTCATGTTCAGGGTTCTTTCATGGGCGCCCTGGGAAGCTGGCCGGGAAGTAGGACCATCTGCATTTGCAGAGGAGGAAGGTGGGACCAGGGAGGCTAAGGAGCTCGCCTGGAGCCACACACCTAGTCGTAGAGCTGGGATTGCACCAGGGTAGAGGGGCTCCCCTCCAGTGCCTGGTGACCCTGCCCAGGTGGAGGAGAGGCGGGGGGGGCACCAGGTGAGGCGACCTTCAGGGAGAACCTTGCTGCAAGGAGTCCACCGTCCTGGGCATCCAAGTCCCTTCTTGCTCAGGGAGGACAAAATGGCTTGATCTCGTATTCCTGGCCAAGCTGCAGCTGGACGGTCAGGCTCCCAGGTCCCCTGAGGTGTGTGAAGAACAGGAGGGACAGGGCAGTGATGGCAAGTTCAAAGTTGGCTGTGCCGGCCACCATCTCTCCAGCCAGCTGGACGGCTCTCGGCTCCCGTAACTCTTACCTCGGGCAGCTCCCGGGGAGCATGGTGCTCCCAGGTGGCAGCAAGCTGGGCACATCCTCATCCCCCAGCTCCTTTGCCAGCCCCCGCCCCGCCCAGGGGTGCCTGCTGTCCAGCCAGGCACAGCTGGCCCAGGTCTCTTCCCGCCTCGCCACTGGTCACTGGAAAAGGCTGTGGACCCCAGAGGAAATGGCCTGGCTCATCTCCTGCTTTGGTCTACTGTCCCCAAAGTCATTTGGCAGCAGCGTTTCCGGCTCCACAGAGCGTGTCCACGGAGGACGTGCATCTTCCAAGAGACCAGGAAGAGTGCCCAACACAGCTGTGCAGGGGGCAGAGCCGGAGCCCTGGTCAGCCCCCGTCCCTGAGCTGCATGGAAACCCCCTCCTGAATACAGTGGCCCAACCCACACCCGCCCAGGGGCGGGCACAGCCACCGAGGCTCTCTCCTAGGACAAGCTGAGGAGCGACCCATCGGGTCTTGCTGGGCAACAGAGGGGTGCGAGGACCAAGGTGGCCTTGAGCCGGCTCTGTAGCTCCCTGGCCGGGGGCTGGGGGTGTCCTGCTTGTTCTCTGTGGGCCTGAGACAGGGGGTCATGTACCAGACTCCACTGTTCCCGAGGACAAAGTGGGGCGATGCAGGTGGCCAAGCCTAGCAAGGTATGAGTACTGGTCACTGGTGTCATTCTTAGTTTTCACCACAACCACCTAGTTCTGCCGTCCAAGACAACACAACCCGCTGCTCCACAGCTGGCCCCGGACCGACCCCATCACCTTCTGAACTGTGGTCTCAGCTGGTCAACACCCAACCTCCCAGTGCCCCTCTCCTAGGCCACCTTCTCTGTCCCTGTGCCCTGAATAAACTCCTCCCTCCTGGGGAGCTCCCTAGCTCACGCCCCCCGCTTTCCCAGGGGGGGCTGCTCACTTACCACTGATCTCTTTCTCTCCTCCAGACTAGAACTCTTTAAAAACAAAGACCACATACAGATCCCAGAGCCCTGATAAGTGCACAGGCTTTGAGGTCAGGCAGCACTGAGTTCAAGTCCAATTTCCATCCTAAATAAGCTGTGTGGCCCTGTGCACATTCCTTAACTTCTCTGAGCCTCTGCTTCCTCATTGGAGTCTATAAGACTTTTTGGGTTTGCAGTGAAGAACCAGGAAGCTATGTGTAGGCTAGACTCAGTGCGCAAACCAAGAGAGCCGCTGTTTCCCCAGATATCTGGAATGTGTATGTCCCTACCCTCCCCCACCCCCCACCCCCACCCTCCCCCACCCACTTCCCGGCACAGGTGTCCAGTGCATGCCATTCAGGGCACAACCACGATGACAGGTGGCCCATCATCATTATCATTAGTGTTATTATGGCCGCGTCCCAAACCTGCCCGCCTCATGCCTACCCTGTGTGTTGAAGGGCACAAGCTGCAAGTCCCAGGCTCAGGGCCTCCAGGCAGAAGGACACCACAGCAGGACTGGAGACCCCGGGACTGCACTGCAGGGCCCACTGCCTGCCTTTGCCCTGGCGTGAGAGGTCAGGGCAGGCTGCTGTCCAGATCCCAAGAGTAACTGGCGGGGACCTTGGGCCAGCTTCCTTCCTGGGCCTCATTTTCTCCATCCGTAAAGTGAGACCAGTATAGGGTCATCAGATTGTCCCACGGAGTCCTTAGGGGTTCATCCTAGGCCCCCAAGGATCCTTCTGGTGAGGTAAAAGCAGAGGGGGGCTACTATGCCCCTACAGTTCACCCTGTGTGTGGGCACACAGCTCCTCTGTCTGCTGAGACCCAGAGGGTCATTATTCCTTAGCACCTGTCACTGTTTTCTTTCTTTTTGGGGGGATTGAACCCAGGCGCCCTTAACCACAAACCCACATCCCCAGACCTTTTTAAATTTCATCTAGAGGCAGGTTCTCTCAGAATTGCTTAGGGCCTCCCTAAGTTGATGAGACTGGTTCGCGATCCTCCTGCCTCAGCCTCCCAGCCGCAGCAGGGATTGCAAGCATGTGCCACCGCGCCCGTCTATCTCTACCCTCAGACTCTTTACTTCCTTCCTATGGGCCTGTCTGCCTCCCTGGATAGGTCGGCTCCTTTGGGGCGGGAATTCCTGCCTGTTTCATTCACGTTCCCAGGCCCTGGAACGGGCCCGACATATAGACCACACCCAGGCAAGCATTTGCTGAATGAATGAATGAACCTAAGTCTGCACGTGTGTATCTCAGACACGGACGAGGTTCTGGGTGAGATTCCACTAGCTCAAACAGCCCCAGAGCTTAAAAAAAAAAAAAAATTTAAAAATAATCTTACTGCAGAAAAAGAAGGAGAGCTCTTTTAGTAGAAACCGGGTGAAACCTGCATGACCTCCATCGTTAATGGCCGCGTTTCAGCGTCGCCTTCTGGTTTGCATAATTGCACTGTGGTTATAGAGGATGTCAGCGTTAGGAAAAGCCGGCGAAGGCAGCTTTTGTACTATTCTTACAACTTTTCTGTCAGTCTAAAATTACTTGAAAATAAAAAGATTAAAAAATATCACTTGCCTAGAGCTCCCTGAGTGTGGGAGGGCCCATGGATGACATTCAACATGATCTTGGAGGCAGGAACAAGGACTTTTTTTTTTTTTAATTTTAAAAGCTGTGGATTCATTTCACTTACGTTTTGAAAGCACAGTCCCCACCTCCATGCTGAGATGCTCTCGGACAATATAACACCGTCTCTGTCTCTGCCCAGCCCCGCCCCCTTGGGGACTCTCCTCTGGCGCAGCCGCACGGGGCAGACGCCATGTCCCTGTCCTCCGCTGCCCGGCGCAGTCACGTCTTGGGCTTGGCCACCGAGACACTGCTGCCTGGGCCATAAGAGCGAGAACTCACTCACGGTGACAGCAGTGACCGCCTGGCCAGATTGTCTGGCCGATGTCCAGGCTAGGTCCTTTCGTTCCTGTCAATTCTGAGAGCCTCAGTAGCCTTCCCATGGAACGGACAGTGAGGGACGGATTCTCAGCGGGCAGTCTGGAAGCCTGCCTGATACACTGAAGTTTACAGAGTCTCACGGGGAAACGGTTTCAGTGACAGCTGACACCCCGAAGCACTCGCTGTGTGCCAGGGAGGGTCCTCAGGGCCTCGCCATTGGTCACTCAATAGGCACACAACCCCCAGAGGGGAACTTGGTGTCACCCCCATTATGCAGATGAGGAAACCGAGGCTGCGGTCAGTAAGAGGCAGAGTTGGGGCTCACACGTCGGCAGCCTGGGCCTCACTCTCTCCATCTGTCAAGTGGGGCTGCTGGTCAGAGCAGTGGTCGGTCATGTTCCGCCAGAAACCCTCGGGGTCCGTGGTGCCCTCCCGGGGCAGTGAGGACGCTCCGGGTGGGGTGAAGTGCCCCTGACCTCGCTGCGATCAGACAAAGTCACCTCCCCTGGGCACGTACTCCTGGCCGCACACACTGTGTTTCCATATTGCTGTCACCCACGGGGCTGTGTGGCCTCTGTGCAGGGGCTGGCAGGAAAGCCCAGGCCACCCAGGTCGCACACCCAGCCACCTGCCCCAGCCCTGCACTTCCTGTAGCTTCCACTGGCCCTAGCTAAGGGCCACCCAGTCCTTCCCTTGGCCACATTAGTCCCAAAGAACCATCCGGGGAACAGAAAAGTACTTCTCCCCCGTGGTCCTCCAGCCTCTCCCAAGAGACAATGTCCTCCGTTTAAAGAGCCAAGGGGAGAAAGTCCAGGGAGGAGGGACAGTCCCTTCCAGAGCACTGGCTGGGACATTAGTCTCAGAACAGCCCAAACTCCTCCTGGACAGCTCTCCCAGTGCTGCTTCCTGTCTGCCCTGAGTCCCAGCTCGGCGGCCTCCTCCCCAGCCTTGAGGGTCAGCCTCCTGCAGACCCATCCCCCGCCCCCCCCCCGACCAGTGCCCACTCTGTGGGCGAGCTTGTGGGCACCCAGCTCCTCTGTCTGCTGAGACCCTGACGCGGGGTCAGCCCACCTGAAAGTCGCTCTCCCTGGGTCCAGACGAAACAGCTGGGCATTGATGAGTTTGCAGAGAAATTAATCAGCGCCGACTGGCAGTGGTGCCTGGCGCTGCCCGGGCCGATCCATCCTAATGAATCCCGAGCTTCCTCCTTAATGGCTCCTGACAAGACTAATTTACTCCTGGAGGTGATTAGCATGAGCATTATCACCTTAATTGTGGCTCAAGATGCTCTGGGGGTGCTGGGGGTTCTGCCTGGGGAAGTCGCCTTCATGTGTCCCCACCTCAGTGACAAACAGAGGGACGGGGGACAAGGGGAGGAGGATCAGAAGAGACGCTGGACAGCCACGCAGTCACTCCTCCAGCGACTCGTTCACCAGGCAGCCGCTGAGGCCCACCTCGTGCTGCCACCGCTCTTGGCACGGAGGACACGGAGGCGCAGCGGCCCAGCTGTGGGCTGGAGATAATGCCACCTGACGAGGAGGGTCACGGTGAGCCCGCAGGGGCCCGTGCATCCAAAGTGCTTAACGGAGACCCTGCAGGAGGCCGGCACTCAATAAACCATGGCTAATGTCACCACCGCAGTCTTATCTTGTACATAAATACTCAAGTGATCATTAATCGTAATGTCGATATTAATAAAGTTAATATGTAAAAATTAATAGTCCAGTGGGGAGTCCAGGGGCGCGCGGCCCCCGGGGGGGAGTCACACACAAATGACCAGCAGCAGGCTGACGAGGCCTGGGAGGGGAGGCTGGGAGGGCCTCACGGACAGGGGACCCACGAGCCACACTTGAGAGGGGAGCAGGAATTTGCACCCTTGGAAAGAAAAAGGGGGACGGGGGCCCAGACCAAGGCCGCAGTCTGGCACAGCGGGTGGTGGCGCAGAGCGTGAGGAGTCGGGGGAGCGGTTGCAGGGCTGAGGGGAGGTGTCCGTGGGCAGGGTGGGCGCCAGGCTGGGAGCAACGGTTCTGCTCCTTCCTGTGGACGCTGGGAGGCTTTTAGCCGGGGCTGTTGAAAGCTGGGATGGGGCACTGTCCCCTCCAGGGCCTGAGCTCTGAGGGGGGTGGCCGAGATACCAAGGCTCGCCGCCCTCGAGGATCCCCCTAGAGCTCCTGGGTCAACTGGGTGTCCTAACACACCTTCCTGCTGCTAACCCTGTGTCCCTCCCCCAGACAGTGCTCAGTGTCCCGAGGGTCCCCAGCAAATATGCCATGTACAGCTCCATCTGGGATGATCAAAACAGGACCCTGGCACGGCGCAGGCCTGGCCACACACAACCATGGACACGCACCACGGCTGCGCCATCTGGGGAAAGTACTCTCCTGGGCCCAGTCTCTGAGCAGCCACCAAGTCACCACCAATGCCTCCCCCTGACACACTCTGGCAAGGGGGGCACCTGGGCTGAGATTCCAGGAGGGACAGTGGGTGGCATGGAGCCACCCTGCAGCCCCTGCCCGGGAAGAGTCCCCCACGCGCTCCCAGAGTCCAGCCATTGCCAAAGTACCCCAAGTTCCAGATACCAGCCAGGCACAGAGCTGCGCTCTGGGGACACAGAGGTGGCCCGGTCCACCTAGAAGCATGCATGGTCCAAGAGGGGAGCCAGAGAAGCAGCTGACAACGGTGGCTGGTACCAAGAGGGGTGACCAGGCCCTGGCAAGAGCCTAGGAAGCAGCCCCCAGCTCCTGCCCGCAGAGACCCAGGAAGGCCACCCCCAGGTAGCGCATGCAAACTAACTCAGCCGGTGTCCTGGAGGCTCACTGAGTTCCGGGCAGCAGGGACAGCTGCTATGGAGGCTGGAGGAGGGACTTGCCTTCACACTTAAGGGACAGCAAGGAGACCAGTGCCTCTGAAGCGGAGTCACCCCGGGGAGCGGAGGGAAGGAGGTGAGGCCTGAGGGTGGCAGCCGGACTGCCTCTGTGTCATTTAAGAGTGCTGGCTTTGGTCCCAAGGTGGGTGGAAGGACTGGAGCAGACCTCAGGAGCAGGCTGGGCCTCAGGCTGGACGAGACCTCAGCTGCTAGGAGGAGAAAGGGCTGGGCAGCGAGGCCATGAGACTGGGGGGCAGCAGGGGTGATCTGGGTGTGGACCGCGGTGGTGGGAGCGGAATGGGGAGAGCTAAGAAAGTTCTGGGCCATTTTGAAGATGGAACCACCAGGACTTCCTGGCTTGGATGAGAGGCGAGAAAGAGGAGGAGGTGAGGCGTTTGAGTCTCAAGCCTGAGCCAGAGGCGGGATGGAGTCGAGCTAACCAGCAGGACAGGCTGCGGGGAGGCAGGTATCCGGGGGTGAGGGCAGGAGTTCCCTCCGACCTGTTGAGCCCAAGACACCCAAGCGAGCGAGAGGAAAGGCTGAGTGGGGGATGCGGGAGTCTGGAGCCTCTGCAGCAGGAGGCGCAGGCAGGAGGCGCAGGCAGGAGGCGCAGCCGTGGAGCTGTGAGCACGTGAGTTTCACACGCAAGACAGATGTCACCAGGGGAGTGAGGACTTGGAGAGGACAAGAGAGCTGAGTCCCAGAGTCCAGAGGTGGGGAAGGTGTGGGGCTTCCTGGAGGGGGACAATCAACTGCTGGCAGGTCACAAGGGCTGGGAATTACGATCGCACTTAGCAACGTGGAGGTGAGTGGTGACCTTGCCGTGAGCAGCACTGGCAGGGCATCTGGAGCAGATCCAGGAGCACCCCTGCAGCCCTGTCCCTCCTGCTGTGGGCCTGTGGCCATTCACAGCTGGGGGTTCCATCCAACCTGGCCAGGGGTGGAGTCACGGAGCTGCCCCACCTGTGTCCTGCCCCACTCATCCCTGGCTGCGCTGCCAACGACGGATGCCCCCATCTGCAGCAAGTCACAGGGGGACCAGGGGCCTGTCTGGGGAAGTGGGTGACGTTTACAGACCCAGGAAGGCAGAGCTACTTAATAGCTTCGTTTGGCTTCTGTCTCACCGGCTGGGAGACCCTCTTCAAGAAAAACACCACCCAGAGGGAATTGGAGCAGGAGATGGGTGTGGAGACAGGGAGGGGATGTGCGTCCTCTGCAAGGGATTTCCAATGGCCAGGCTCTGCCTTCCTGTGCTGTTCCCCAGCCACAGGCCCGCCGCTGGGAACTGAGGCAAGAGCATAAAAAAAAAAAACAAACAGGTGCAGAAGGCTAGGGAGGGGCAGATGCACAGAGTCCAGCCCTGGGGAGTGCGTCCACACAAACTGCACACGGAGAGCCTGAACCAGGCCCACCTCAGGTTCTGAAAGGGAAGTTAAAAGTGAATCAAGGCCTAAAATCACTTAGAACACTGCCTTGAGCACCCAATGAAAGCAACTGTTATAAGAATCCACGCATTAGGTGATGGTTGTGGTGTTATTCTTCCACAACGCCCCAGTAGTGAGAACTGAACCCAATGGGCAGGAGTTCCAGAGAGACACATCTCATAACAATATTAGGAAGGATTTTTTTTTTATTTCCAGAACTCTCCCATAGCACAGAAGCCAGCTGACTTGTCAGACCATGAGCCCCTGTCCCAGGGTGTCCCAGCACAAGGTGGATGGCCAGCCTGGAGCTGGCAGTGTGGTCCGCCCCAGCTCTGACCTCTGGTGAGCTGGCACGTTGACTCTGGCCTAGGCGATGACCAGCCCACTGGACCTAGCTTGTCTGTGTGCCTGGCTGTCCCCCTACAAGGCTGTGGCTGGCACAGCCATCCCTGGGCCCCATACAGGTCCTCCTTTCAGGAGCAGCAAGGCAGGCCCGGGGCAGAGGCTTTGGAGCTCATGGGATGGTACAGAAACACCTCACCAGTTCTGTCCCCACTCTGCAGGCTGGAACACTGAGATTCAGAGGCTCAGTGGTTAGTAAGAGCCACCCTCCAAGTCAAGTCTCTTGGAAGCAAAGGGCCACTGCCCTGGACCAACCGTCTCAACCTTCAGGCCACTGCTGGTCAGAGGCCCCAGGTGCCTGCCACCTCCACAGGAGTCTACGTCTGAAGAGCAGGGCTCCAGGCCTGACTGATCTGGACAGCACTGGCCAGCACTGGCCAGCTTTCCAGTGACTTCTCATGGGCAGATGGAAAAGTACAGACCCAGAATGGTGCGGCACAGTGCCCAAGGTCACACAGCGAGGAATGGAAACCGGCTCCTGGGGTTCAGGCTAGAGATCTGCTGTCTCCATCCTGATGCGAAAGGAAGGGAGGGAGCCAGGAGGCGCGGGCCTGGCTCAGCGCCACCCCCTGCCCAGAGGGTGAGCGGAGCCGACTTCCAGCTCACCAAGGCCCCTCTCCAGCCGGAGGCTCCCTGGAGCCGGGGATCAATCCCACAGCACTAGACAGACACCCCCGCTGTGACTGCCAAGTGCAGCCTTCACAGGGCTGAGTCCTGGGAGCTGCTCCCGGGGACCGATCAATGCCAGCGTTTGCAAAAGACAATCGAGAGCCAGAGCCAAAGGTGACAGGAGCAGGGCCTGTTGGAGGGCTCCCTGGGTGGGTGTCCAGCGCAGGACTTGTCACGGTCAGCACTGGCCAAGCAGTGACCCCCCCACCCCACATCACCCTCGCTGCACCACCGGCCTCCGAGGACCCCAGGCTGAGCTGAGCATGCCCCGTGGGGTCTCAGCTGGGGGCCCAGCCGGCAGGGCTCCAGATAAAGGCCTTCCCACCCAGCCAGCTCCGGGCTCAGTGAGCCGCTGGCCACACCTCCGCCCAGGTACAGACGCTCCACCACAGAGGGACATCCTCCAGGATGAGGCGAAAGTGGCCACTTAGGAAAGCCAGCCGTAGAACTAGTGTGTGAAGCCAAAGGAAGGGACTCTGAGGATGTGTCGGGGTGCCACCTCCCACAAACCTCTCCTGCCCCAGGGAGATGACCCTCCTCCTGCCACCCCTCAGGGGGACTTACCCAGACACCTGGCTCACGCCCTATTACTCAGGACCTGATCTCTTTATCCATCTGTCTCTATCCCCTCTGCGTCCACAGCACCCCGGCCCGGCTCAGGGACACCCATCCTTATCTGATGAACTGGATGAAGGAAGAGAGGGCTTACTGGTGGCCAGCGCTGCTAACTGTTCGTGCATTTACCTGCGCACGTGTCCTGGGTGCCCACCCTGCTGGCCCCATGCCAGTCCCATTCCAAGACTGGGTGGGGGAGGAGCCACGTAGATAAGACCCGCCCAGAGAGGACAGCCACGTTCCAAATCCAGGACCCCAAACACCCCCGACCCAGTGCTGCAGGAGCCAACGGCTCAGTGGGCTGCAGGGGCTTTCAGGAGCTCTCATCCCGGAAGGGGAGCGAAGCCTTTGCAAGAGCCTTCCAAAGAAGCAGGCCCCCTTCCTAGACAGCCCCCCAAATACCCAGGTCCCCAAGCCCCAGCCCTAAAGCCCATCCTCACAAGGCCAAAGGAATGGCCACTTTGCTCACAGGCCGTCCACGCTGCCTAGAGACAAAGCCCCGCTGGACTGAGGGATCGGTCCCCGCTGCACTCAGACACACGCCAGCCATGCCCGGCCACCCCTGCAAAACAGCCTCCACCTGCTGAGCGCAACGGTCTGCTCAGGCCCCACGGACAGCAGGGGTGGAGGGTGGGCAGCAGGGTGCTCACGGGCACCTCCCACTACCAACGATGGGACGGCACACACAGGGCAGAAAGCTCAGCTTCACAGTCAAGCACAAAGGGCCACAGACCAACTAACAGCTGCCAGCCATCAGCCACCTTCAGATGTCCACAAGGCTGGGAGTGGACGGAACCTGAGTCCCTCTGCTAGGACCAGACCATCCCCGGAAGTGGGAATAGCGCACCCTGGCTCCGCGTGAGGGACTCTCCAGAACCCTCCTCTGTTGTAAAGGCCACCCCAGCAAGGACAGAGGGCCCTGTCCCCGGAGGCACCCAAACGCCACGCAAGTTATTCCACCGACAGGTGGAAGCTGATCCCAACCTCTGGATCCCTTCACTTGTGGGATCACCCCATGCCACCAGGTTCGCCCCAGGCCACGTGCCAACTCACCCACAGGCGTGTCCTCGCTGATCAGCAGGTACGTGTCAAAGAAGTGGTTGGTGAAGAAGGGCAGCCGGTTCACCTGACCTGGAAGGCAGAGGACAAGAGGGTCAGCCAGCGCCCCAGGCCAGCCCCACGCCTTCTCGAAGGTGATGCAGGGCGGGGGCTTCGAAGGACACTGAACATGTGTCCAGAGCCATGGTCAACCTCCCAGGACCCTGTGGGTCACTATCCTGCCTTGAAGCAAATGGAAATAACACCAGGAGGCAGGTGGCAGCTGTCAGCCTGTGCAGCCGGCCAGGCCCTCGGTCATAGGGGGCTGCTGATCTCTGGCCTCAATGAGAGGCGGGTGGGCTGGGGGCCATGTCCGCTGGACTGGAAGAGAAGTGAACGCCAAGCGTCGCGTTGACCATTCCACTACCTCTGACCTGCCGCACTTGGACACACTGGGTCAGGTAAACTGTCTTCAAAATGAACTTCACCTCTATCTTTTTGTGCTTCTAATGTGGTGCTGCAAGGGGTCAGACTCACCCGGGCTGCTTTCTCCCGGGCAGTGGGCAGAGCAGGAGTTCTGCAAGGTCAAGTGCTCCATTGACCGCAGAATCCCTGGTGCCCAGAGCAGGGCCGGCACTCAGAGAGCCCTCAATGTACCTTTGTTGTTTGAAGGAACGGCCAGCGAACCCCACTTGGTAAATAATAACGAGAACATAACTGTGCTAGCTGCCCTTCCACAACCGCTCCTCGTGCCAGGCCCTTCAATCACCGAATCCAATGACCCGGAGGCAGCTGCTCCACCTCCCAGTTCACTGTGGAAACGAGGCTTAGGGGCCTCACGTAACTTGTGACTTGCTTTACGTACCCACATAGGTGGCCTGCAAGTGGCAGAGGCCATACAGGCACCCGGACCTCAAAGCTCGTCCCGTTAACCAGGTGCCATTTTGACAGCCTTGAGGTGGGGGCAGGGTGACACGCACACAGGCTGAGGAGCTGGGTGTCTAGAGAAGCCACCCACACCACAGTCCCAGGAAGCAAGTGAGAGGACGTCCCCCTCCGTCTCTGCCAACCAGGAGGCAGCTGGCCCAGCTCCTGGGGGTGACGTGTGCAGCACTTCCCACGAGGGTTCCTGGGGTCCTCCAGGTCCCCTCCCTCGCTCCTGCTGAGCCAGGCTCCCTCTGAGCTTGGGCCAGGTTCCCAGAGAGGGAGGGGCTGGAATCAGGGAGGGCCCTGGACCAAATCAGGAGACGCTGGCTTCCTCCCTCCTCCCCGCTCCTGCTGGGCGCCCAGGCTGGTCGGCCTCTGGCTCCTCAGACATCTGGCCTCGCTTCCTGGCCAGGGCTGCTGGCCTTTCTGCCTTCACCTGCCACTTTCCTACTCATGCTTCACATCTTGCTTCAGGCGTCCCTTCTTCCAGGACGCCCTTGCTGACCACCTCAAACACGCACAGGCACCCCACGCTCTCCCACTGGGAACCAAGAGCCTCAGGAAGAGGCTGGACTCCAGTCAAGGGCCTCCTCGCCTGTCTTGAAACTTCCCCGTGTCTCTTTGGACCCCATGATCTTCCCCTGCCTCCGTTTACTGTCTGCAAAATGTCGATTAATAGTAGAACTTACTTCACAGCTACCCTGAGGACCGAATGAGACTGCATACATAAAGCGCTTAGCGCCAGGCCCCCAGCACACAGCAAGCCCTGAGTGAATGGGAGCCATTATTAACTCTGGCATTGATAAAGGTGCCACCTTCTCAGCCAGAGGGGAGGCTTTCTGACCCTGCAGGGGCCTCGGGCTCTGAGACGGGGAGCAGGAGGCCCCAGGGTGCCCGGGCAGCTCAGCCGGGAGGCTTGGATGACAGGGGTGGGACGAGAGGGGAAAGCCGTCCCCTGCAGCAGCATCGTTGCCTTTTAAATGTGCCTTGGTCGGTCCTGGGGATAGTCGGCAGCTGGGAGCTCTGCACGGGCAGCTGGGCAGAGACTCGGATGCATCTTGCTTGCCACATACCAAGCAGGACCTGTCACCCTCAGAGGCCCCACGGCCTTGGGCTGCCACTGCAGGCACTGGGGGGGGGGGACTGGGAGGGGCTGGCAGGACAGGGCGGGGAGGGAGGGCAGACAGGTGGCTTATTCTCTTAACAACAGCAACACTGTGAAAACATGTAGGATGCGCTTCTGAGGGAAAGCGCTGCCTGGGGGCCTTGGGGCCTCCAGTGAGGGAGGAGGTGAGGACTGAGAAGGGGAGGGGACGGCGGGTGGTCTTTGGAAGGGAAGGAGAATCCCAGCTTCCTGTCCCAAGACCGTTCCCTCTGTCCCCTGCCCCACTGGGCTCTGTCCCGGGGCCTGCAGCCCTGATGTCCTCGCCCTGCCCCTCCCCCTGCTCCCGACCCACGCGGCCTGCAGCCCCCAGAGGCGGCCAGGGGGGCGGCCAGGGAGGCGGTCAGCCTTCCATAGCCAAACACCTGGCCAGGCCCCAGGGGAGAAGGGAGAAGGCTCTGGAGGAGGCAGCACCCAGCTGTGGGTGCAGAATGACGAGGATTTTTGAGGAAGGAACAAAGACCAGGCAGAGCCAGAAGAAGGGCCCCGTCCAAGGTCTTCGTCCCGGATGACCAGGATCCAGTGGCTGTGTGGGGAGGGGCCCCCTGATGGTTGCCACCCAGGGAGCACACGCTGACCCAGAACCTGGGGTGTGGGCTCCTCTTGGGGAGTGCAGAATAGACTGAGCCAGGTCAGCTGCACCCCAGCCCAGGCCTCAGAGGGTGGAGGGGGCTGAAGGCACAGGGTCCACCTTGAGACCCAGGCTGGCAGAACTCCAGAGTCCCCTCCCCACAGGAAGGAGCCAAATGGGAACACTGAGAGCTGTCAGGAGTGGGCGGCCTGGTGTGCTTTGCCATTTGCTCTGTGACCTTGGGCAGATCCTTGACCTCTCTGGTTCCTGTTTCCCAGCCTCAGGACGGGGACAAAAGCCCTGTGCTGTCCTCCTCCCTGGTTTTCTTCCAGTGGTCACTGTGCACTGGAGCCACAGGTACCATGGCTGCGTGTGGCCCACAGGAGCCTGTGGGGGGAGCCTGACAAGCGGTGATGTCTGATGGGGAAGTGGGCAGCCCATGGTCGAACGTCCTCCTGCCCAGCACCTGGGCCACCAGCAAGACGATGCAGGGTGCTCCGTGAGACCAACAAGGGTTGGGGGCAGCCTGCTCGGGCCTTCCTCCCTGCCCCCAACAAGGCCACAGAAGAACGAGAAGTGCTGGGGACCCCATGGAGACCTGGGCAGAGAGGGAGAAGGACAGGAGGCTTCAGCAGAGACAGGGGGACAGGGCAGGGGTTTGACATGGCCGGGGAGTTGTCCCTGAGCCTGACCCATCTGACTCCCTGGGATGGGAGGAAGGGCCAGCCCGGGCTAGCAGGTCAGATGGAGATGAAGTAGGGAGGACAGTGTGGCCTGGTCTGGGGACAGGTGAAGGGCTGACGCAGGAAGCCAGGAAGACAGTGAAGGAAGCCACTTTTGTCCTTTAGGCCCCAAGGTCAGCTACCACCCCACAGTGCTAAAAGAACAACACTGGCCACTTTGGACAGGAGCCAGGAAGCGTAGATGTGGCCGGCCATGAGAGTGGGACCCTTATATACATGGACAAGACAAGCCAGTCCACAGGGAGGAGATCACCCGTGTGTTGCCAGAGCATTGCTGTGTGGCTTGAGGCAAGTTGCTTTGCCTCCCTGTGTCCTGTGTTGCTCCCCCTAAAGAAAGCTACTGCTGATAAGGAAGGGCTCACACAAAATAAGTGTTCTTTTTTTTACATAATATTTTTTATACCTTGATTTTATTTACTTATTTTTACGTGGTGCTGAGGATCGAACCAGGGCCTCACACGCGCTAAGTGAGCGCTCTACCACTGAGCCCCAGCCCCAGCCCCAGCCCCAAATCAGTGCTCTTGGAGCAGCCGAGGTGTGCGGGCGCCACGCTCAGTGCTTCGGGTGCACAGGAGTCCAGGGATCCAGGAGGGAGGTGTCGCCTGGTCCTCTACTAGAGGTGGGGACTGAAGCAGAGGGAGGGTCCCAAAGCTGCCTGAGGGGCCCCTGTGGCCACAGCGGGACTGGAACCCAGGCAGGCAGCGTGCGAGCCCTGGGGAGGCAGGGACTCAGCACCTGCTGTGTGTCCCCAGTGCCTGGAACAGGGTGGGGGAAGGGCAGAGGTGTCCAAGGTCACAGAGCCCCTGGGGAGGCTGAGGCAAGTGTCCTGACTCCCGCTGTCCAGCAACCCAGAGGCTGGAGCTGCCCCGCGAGGCCTCCCACGGGGGACAGGGAGGGCCGGGGATGGCGATCTGACAGGAGCCCCCACGGAGAATCCAAGTCCCCCGCTTTATGTGACCTTGGGCCGGCAGCTCCTCCAGGCTTTGGTCCCCCTGGTGAGATGTGGGCAGCCTCCCTGGCTCCCTGGGCTGCGCTGCAGGCTGGGCCTCCTGGAGGCAGTGAGTCCCTGTCACTGGGGGCACTTCGGCACAGGGGCGGGGACAGAGGACCTTTCTGACTGCAGCTTCCTAACAGCCTGCCAGGCCCCCGGGAAGGAAGAAGGCCTGGGCCCACGGGAACGGGTCTGCCGTGTCGCCAGGCACACCGTGCCCACAGCTGCTCCCCGGGGCACTGCAGCCCTGGGGGACTCCCTGGGTGGCATGCCTGCAGTGCTGGCTTCCCTCAGCAAGCTCAGGGCCACTCCTCACCAGCCACTGCCCAGGGGCCAACGGGCGGCAGTGACAGGTCCTCTTGGCCTTGCCCTTGGCACTAGAGCTGGTGCTCAGAGAGGGACAGTTCCTACAGAAAGGACAGCTCCCGCCAGCACCCCCTGCTCAGGAGGCTTCCTCCCCTTCTCCCTGTCTAAACCACCCTCTGTCCTCGGAGCCCACAGCAGAGGCGCTCTCTCTGGCCAGGCTTCTCCTGTCCCCTGAGGGCTTCTGTGGGCCCCTGACACCCCAGGACCACGCCTCTCTCTGCACTCGGCACGCACTGAGCCCTGCCAGACTCGGGGCCCCCGGAGCACAAGGAATGCCTGCCACCTTGCCCCTCCGAGTCGGGCACAGTGGGCACATGGTGTAAATGACAGCCGTGAACCTGAACAGAACCGTGGCCAGCCCTGCAGCCCAGAAGGGGGACGGTTTCTGGTAGCAGATCACAGAGCTGAAGCATCTCTCAAGGCTCCTCCCAGGTCCCTGTCCCAAGCCCTGGGGACAGCGGGTATTTTCAGCCGCGTGCGAGCTGCAGAAGGCAACTGAGGCCCAGAGAGGAAAGTGTCTTCGGTTGCACTCAGCAAGGGAGGCTCCCCAGGGTCCCCGGGCAGAGCCAAGCCGCCGGCCCCAGCACCCTCCAGCCTGGCCTCCCGGGAAGGAGAGGGGTGAGGGGAGGCCGGACTTACCCCAGCATCCAGAGACCAGCAGGACAAGCCAGAGCCCAGGGCAGCCGGTAGCAGCGTGGCACGGCATGGCTTCTGGGGACACAAAGAGAAGAGGGTGAGAAGCTTCCTCCTGGAGGGGCCCTGCCTGCAGCCCCGCCCCTGCCGCTCCCGGAGAGCTGGGCCCCAGGGGGTCAGAGGAACCCACCCCCTTGGGGGAGCACGGAGAAGAAGGAGGCTCGCACTCAGCAGCAGCACGGTCCACTCCCGGGCAGGACGAGGGGCCTGGGAGCAGCTGGGGGCACGGGGCCAAGTCCCTCTTCACCGGCTACCCTGGGGGACCCCACAGGCAACGCTCAAAGGCAGACATGGAGGATGTGTTGAGGACATACCCTGGGCCCATCCTCCGAGACCACATCCCCAAGAGCAGCGCAGCCGGGCCAGCCAGGGGGGCGGGGTTAAGGGGACGGTGTCCACCAGGAAGGTGCGGGGCTAAGAGGGGGATTGTCAATTCCAACAAGCCGACCACTCGGCAACCAGTGAGCATATCTTTTCCTCTTAAAAAAAAAAAAAAAGGAAAAAGCCCATTATATTATCCTATAACCTTGGAAATGAGAAGGGGCAACAGATCCCAGCGTCCAAAGAGGCCTGGGGAGGGGAGGTGGCCGGCCCAGGGCCCGACAGCTAGTCTGCAGGAGGTTGGAGCTGCGTGCCGGGTGGGGGTGGGGCAGCTCTGGGACACAGCCAGTGGACGTTCTGCAAGACAGACCCCCCATCTCCAAGGGTGGCTGGGGGTGGACTGCTTCCTCCTGCCCACGACAACAGGACAGGGTCCTCCGGCTCCTTTGTACCCCTGAGGCGGCTCAGGAGCAGGCTTCCCTACGGCCCAGCAGTGACATCGGGGGCTCATGCTCATCAGCTGGGACCCTCCCACAGAACTGCTAGTCCTGGTGATGCAGGGACACCACTGGGCCACCCCTCCTTCAGTGAACACACACACAGACACACACAAACACACACAGACACCATCTTGCCTCGGGGGCCTGCACCTCCCTTGTTCCCAGGCAGGGTTTGCTAGGACTCCCAAACAGTGGTGGTGGAGTCAACGCCTGGATCCAGGTGACATGTCACCCACCTTAACAATAAGTTACCAGAAAGCCGTGGAGAGGTGAATGGGACCGGGGCGGGGGGTGAGGGGGACTTCTAGGGGAGACCTCCACATCTCTGCCAAGATCTTGGGGCAAGAGATTCAGAAGGGTGGAGAACTCAAATTCCTTCAGTTCTGCGCCCAAGTTCTGGGCGGACAGTGAGGTGGTGGGGTTGGGCGGTGGCTCCTGACCAAGGACTATGTGCAATGGTCCATTTGTTTTCTTTTTTAATGTGCCCTCAACTATGAAGTACGAAAGAGTCATGTGAAGAATAAAAGATTCTGAGACACATTTAGTCGAGGATGGCCCCTCGCCATGCCCTGCATTCCCACCGTGGAGTTGCCAGTTAACAGCCTCCCTCGGGGTCTGTAAAGCGCACAGCTATGGGGGCAGCCAAGAGGGCAACACTGAGGGGGTGGGGAAGAGGGCCACTTGAGGCCACATGCCCTGCCCAAAAGTGACAGCTGTGGATAAGTCCCAGCCAAGAGGGAGGGTGGGCCAGTGTGGCTAGAGCTTCTGATTTTTCTCAATGAAAACTGGACGCTGGGCTTTGGCATGAACTCAACTTTTAAATGTTGGCAGATAATTCGATGGTAAAGAGCACCCTTGCCCCATCGGACGGTCGGTGTGTGCAGAGTGGCCTGCCACAGGTCCTCCCCAGCCTTTCTCTGCACCCAAGCCAGGACGTCCCCGCTACTGTGTGGAACCTGGTGATCTCTGGAGTGTCTTCTTCGTAAAAGCAACTAGTGGGCTGGGGCTGGGGCTCCGTGGTGGAGCACTTGCCTGGCACGGGTGAGGCCTGGGTGCGATTCTCAGCACCTCGTAAAGATAAATTAAATAAAGGTCCATCGACAACTAAGAAATACTTTAACAAACAAAGAAAAAGCAACCTGTGGGCTGGGCGGAGCTCAGCGTAAAGCGCTTGCCCAGTGTGCATGAGGCCCTGGGGTGGATCCACAGTACCTCCCCGGAAAAACACAAAACAAAACCAAAGGAGGACAGAAATTTGCTTTTCTTGTGCGTGATATGCCACAAGCAGCCCTCCAGGCCAGCGAGGCTTGAAACGGATAGCGTGAATGTTTCGTAATGACGACAGCCATCCCCTCCTGATGGACACGTGAGTGTTCCCAAGTTCCTGCCCCCAGACGTCTCTTTGCCCATAACTAACTGTGTGGGGACTCTGCCCTTCCATCGCTCTCTGATGGCTGTTGCTGGATCGATGAAACACAACGCAGAGCACCCAGGGAAACTTTCATTACATGCCGCTGGATTACCTTCCGGGAAAGGCGGCGGCAATTCACGGCCCCTCCAGCAGCGCGCGGGAGGGCCCCCGTGCCCACCTGGAAGCGATCCCTCTTTTAAATGGCTGCCAATCGGACGCATGAAGAATGGTCTGGCATGGCCGCTTTCATTTGCATTTCCCTAACTGCCGGGATGCGGCGCAGGATGCCTTTTGCTAAGCGTTGGAACCACTTTCCATCTGGTCCTGTGCGATATCCTATCAGGCCCCGCGGGGCAGCCAGCCAGCCTCACCAGCATTATCCCTGATTTACAAGTGGAGAAACCGAGGCACGGAGCAATTAAGGGACGATCTGACATCTCACGGTGAGTGAGTGTCTTTAGGAAGAAAGAAACCTCCAGCCCTCTGCCTTTGCAAACCAGATGTTAGGAGAATTAAACATCTGCTAAGAACATCATCCGCAAATAGCTGGGGTGTGCCGCCTCTCTGCCGGGTGCTGAGGAAGCTCACGGTGGAGGACCGAGGACGAGGAGCAAGGGGAACGCTGTGAGCAGGTCCCACAGGCCAGGACGTTGACAGGTATTATTACGACTCAATATCCCAAAATATGTCTATGAAACAGGTTCCTTGTTCCCACTTTACAGACGAGGAAATCAAGGCTCAGAGAGGTCACTCCAGGATCAGAGCGGAGTCCTGACTCGGAGCCCCGAGCCGTCTCTGTCACCGCGGCCCTGCATCCCCGGTTCCTTCCGTGGGGAGGGAAGTCCGGCCCCTCCCTTGGGTGAGACAATGCATGGCCCACAGCTGGCAGGGAGGGACGTCCCCCCACGTAGGACAGCAGCACCCTGCATCACGGCTCCCATGTCCCCCAGGGCCACTGCCGGCTCGCTGGGCCCCCTCGCTGGGCCCCCTCCTGACGTGTCTCTCCCCCTCCTTCCCCTGCAGGGCCCATCCCACCGCCTCAGTGCCCTTGCCGTCCCCTGGGGCCAAAGGCAACCTGACTTTGCAACGGTGGCAGCGTCCCCCGCAAAGCAGGCAGAGGCAGGGACAAGCCGGCTCCATCCTCACCCCTTGGGCCTACGTGGCTCCGGCTCCCAAGGGTGGGCCAAGTAGCCAGGCCAGAGGTGGACGGTCCCAGATCTTGCTCTTCCTCTGAGCCCTTTGGTGATGGGGAGGATGGGAGGTCCAGAGACAGCAGAGGCCCAGGGCAGCGGGAACAGGCCTTGCCCGCGCCTCCAGCCTGGCGTCCTGGTGGACACGGCCTCTGCCTGCTGGCACGCCTTGGCATTGGGTCTGCGGCAAGTGGCAGCAATGCCCTGGGAGCCTGACCTGGCTCACCCCAGGCCACGGCTGTTCCCCAGCCTCCTGGCCTCCTGCCTCCCACCCAGCACAGCCCAGCCGAGGAGTGGTTTCCGCCCCATGGGAGGCTGCCCCGCGCTCAGGAGGGGACCCGCCGGCCCACACCTCTCCACCCGCATCGGGAAACACACCCCTCCAGGCTGGGCTCCTGCCTGGCTGGACGTCAGAGACCGGCCTCAGAACAGCAGAGCCGCTGCCACCAAGCCTTCCGGGGCCCAGCTTAGAGCCCCCTCTTGCATGAACCCTCCAGGAATCTCACTGCCTAGGACACACACAGCCAGACCCTGAACCCCCAAACTGAAATTCCCAACATCCTCCATCACACCGAGCCTCAAGCTGGGTGCCGTGGGGCACATGGGACCATGAGAATGGCTGAAAACATGTGCCAGGTGTCAAACATGTGACACAGACTATCGCTGCCCAGGGCTATCAGAAGTGAGATGCCCCAGGGCAGTCAGAGGAGCTACACAAATGTCAAAGCTCCAGGGCGTTGCTCCACACGCTGGAACTCAGAGAGGTCAAATAACTCACCCCACATCACACAGCTTATAAGTGAACCCTATTTTGATGGCCATCATGGCCAGGTTCCCAGGCTTACCCCCACAATGTCCCAAACTCAGGCAGGTGCCCTGGGGGAGGGTCCAACTGAGGAGCCAGAGGGGAGGCCCTGGGCAAGCCCTGCATCTACTCAGAGGCCATTGAGCCAGGCCTAGATGAGAATCCCAACATCCTCAAGCCACAGCAAGTGGGGCCAGCACGGAGGCCAGGCTGCACGGGTTCCGGCAGGGCTGCCTGGGGGGCTCCTGTTTCTTCTGTCTTCCTGGGATGCTGGCACCTCAACAGGCTTTGCCCCCTGGCCCAGAACCCATAAGACAGTGCAGTCACCATCCGAGTGATCCAGTCCGTCCCCCTTCATCTCCCACCACCTCCTGCCGGTGCCATCCCTAAGAGGTCGACACCTTTGTCCCTGGCAGGAGCGTATGGGAAAGGCGAGAGGAAGGGATCAGGGTGAGGACAATCAGAGCATCACTGAGAAGGCAAAGCAGGAAGTGAGCCATGTCCCAAGGAGAAGAGCATCCAAGCTGGAGGAACAGCTTATGCAAAGGCCCTGGGGCAGGACTGACCCTTGTGTGCTGAGGTCCATGAGGAGACTAGTGTGGCTGGAACAGAGTGCATGGTGGAGAGGGATGCAGGAGGTGAGGGTGGAGAGACAGGGGCCATCATGGACACCTTATGGACCAGTGACTGGATAGACAAGGGGCAGGAAGGACTTGGGTTTTGAAGAAACACCCTGGCTGCTGTGCCGTGGTGCACTGTGGGTCAAAGGTAGAAGCCCACCTAGAGAGGACGAGGCAGTGAAGCAGGCCAGAGAGGATGGGCGGGCAGGGCAGGGGTGTGAGACCTGGCAGTTCCTGTTTCAGGGCAGAGCTGAGAGGACGTCCTTCTGAAGAGGAAGGGGCAGTGCAAGAGAGGGCAGGGCCTGAGGGTCTGGGCCCAAGGACCTGGAAGGACAGTGTTGTCATTGCCCAGGACAGGAGAAGGCTGCAGGTGGAGCCGGCTGAGGGACAAGATTAGAAGTTCGGTGGGGACAGGGCAAGTTTGGCTCGGCTTGACCACCAGGAGCAACAGTGCACAGGCAGCTGGAGGGGGCTGAGGGGCGGCCGAGAGGGGTGTGGGGGTGGCCACGCAGGGCTGTGGCACCGGCCCAGCAGAGGCCCAGACCAGCAGGGTTCGCGCCCCTGAGCCGCGGACACGTGGCCGATCAGCGTCCTCTTTGCAGAACTGTCCGAGGAGCCTGAGCACGCACGGCCGGCCAGCAAGTCCACCCGCACGACGGCGGAGGAGCGGTCACCAGGCCACGGAGACGTCCATGGCTGCTGCGCTAGCCAGGACAGCAGAACGGGGGACAGCCCACGGGGCTGGCTCCACCCTGGGACGTCCCGGGCGGCGCGAGGCGCACAGCGTCAGCGGCGCTGCCAGAGCCGCAAGGCGACGGCGACTCTGTTGTCCTCTGACTTCTGCACTTTCCATATTTTCTACGATGAACTCTCCGTGTTTGTGAAATCAGCAGCCCAGCTCATGTCCACCCTCCCCAAACCTCGCCGCAGCCAGGAGCTGACGGCGACGGATTAGAAAACTGCCCTCCGCGGGGCCCCCTGGGCTCAGGGCCGGGCTTGCACCAGGGGCTCTGGGAGCAGCGAGGGTCCTCCACCCCCCTCGGGCTGCCCGACCCCCGTCTCCCCCGTGGACACTTCTAGAACACGGGGCTCCCCATCCCGGCCCAGCTCGGACCCCGCCCCTACGGACCCCAGGAGTCCAGCCTCGCTGCCTCTTCTCCCTCCCGGGGCAGCGATCAGGAGGGCTCTGCGCTCTGCCCGGGCAGCCATGGTGCAGCATGGGCTGGCACACAGGCCTCAGGAGAAGGCCAGGTTGCAGCTCACCCCACACTGCGGCCTCTCCTTCCCCAGAACAGGAATAACCCTGGGCCAAAAAAAAAAAAAAAACCAGCCAAACACCCCCACCCACCCACCGGCACTCAGACTCTGCCACCTGCTCCCAGAGAAGCACCCATAAGAGGCCCACTGCCCAGTCGGGGCCTCCATTCTGTCCCACCCCTCCGCCCTGGCTGGCAGAGGCCAGAGTCCTTGAAAATTTATAGAGGTTTCACCAAATGCCCCTGGACCCTGCAAACCGGAAGAGGAAACCCACAACAGCCGGGTTTCCTAGACCAGAGAACTGCAGTCCTTCCCCCTGGGAGCAGAGCACACCCCCTCTCCGGGAAAAGGGCCTGCTCTGGACCTCACTCCTGCAGGACCCCAGGCCACCAGCTCTGCCTCTTCCTGTGGCCCAGGCAGGAGGTGCAAGAGCAGGATGCCTCTTGTAAGAAGGCAGTGTCCCCCCATCCCAGCAAGCAGGGGGAGGGGACAGGGCAGGAGGGGACATCTGAGCAGCGTTTCACTTTCTCGGGAGTGAGAGATTTTCACAGCAGGGTGCCACGATTTAGTTTGAACTGTTATGAATTCCCATAAAATCAGATGCACTCAACTTTGAATAGAAATACAGAAATACACTGCAGAAATCAAATACAATTTGGGGATTATTCACCCCCACTACACACAGAGAGGTTTGTGCGTGCAAAAAAGGCGCCTGCAGACAACACCGTCAGGCCACTGATGGACAAGCCACTGTCTGCCACCAAGGAACACACTCGGAAGCCCACACTCTCGGGGCCACTGGCTGAGGAGGGCGCCGTGACAGAGGGAGGCACAAGATCACCCTGTGGCCATCCTGTTCTCGAACCTTCCTCCAAAGCTCACAGAAGTGATGGCCAGGCAGGGCTGAGAGGGGCATAACCTGAGACCCCCAAGGCGGAGACACAGCCATCCAGCATCTTGCCCAGGACGCCTGTGGCTCTGACTCCTTGGGAAAAAAATCAAATCAGCAAAAGATAATTTTGTTTTATTTTATTCTTCTGAAAGCATCTGTAGACATGGTCAATAACTACACAGAAGGGGTGCTCAGCAAGAAGCGCGTCTTCCTTCTCCCCAGGCCCCACACCTCTTTTCAAGAGGTCACCCTTGAGGTGGCAAGCCATAGCTCAGAGGTCCCCCAGCTAACAAACAAATCCAGGGGCTAGAGCCGGGGCTTAGTGGTAGAGAGCTCGCCTGGCACGCGGGAGGCACTGGGTTCGACCCTCAGCACCACATAAAAATAGGTAAATAAAATAAAGGTATTACCAGGTGCAGTAGCACATGCCCATTATCCCAGCGCTTTGGGAAGCTGAGACAGGAGGATTGCGAGTTCAAAGCCAGCCTCAGCAACTTAGTGAGGCCCTAAGCAACTCAGGGCCTGTCTCTAAATAAAATAAAACAAAGGGTTGGGGATGTGGCTCAGTGGTTAAGGTGCCTGAGTTCAATCCCCAATACCAAATAATAATAATAATAATAATAAAGGTATCCATCTCCAATTTTAATAAATAAATAAATAAAGTTGTTTAAGACTCACATGGCATTCATACCATCCCACTCCTCACTTGCTTGCTTATTTGTTTGTTTATTTATTTATTTGGAGACCGGGCCCAGGCTGGTCCCAAACTCCTGGGCTCAGCCATCCTTCCCAGTAGCTGGAGCCACAGGCCTGCACCACCACAATGGCCTGCTCCCGGCTTTTCACATGACAACACCGCTGCGCCACATCAGTGCACACAGAGCTGAGCCACCTGCTTCCTCTCAGTCCCTGCTGCAAGTGTCCTGCAGCGTGGGGGAGGGGTAAAATCCAACCCTCCCCCTGCTGAGGGCACACGTTTCTTTTTGACCTTTTGCTTTGACAGATAAAGCCCCCATGAACATTCAGGTTCCTGCACCCTCTGCCTGTGGGACATCTAGGAGAGGACCTTTCCGTATTTTTTTTTTTTTTAGAGAATTTTAATATTTATTTTTTAGTTTTAGGTGGACACAACATCTCTGTTTGTATGTGGTGCTGAGGATCGAACCCGGGCCGCACGCATGCCAGGCGAGCGCGCTACCGCTTGAGCCACATCCCCAGCCCCACGTTTCCGTATTTTTACAGCTATTGACCAACCGCCTTCCAGAGCGCGCCCCCAGTTATACGCCTCCCAATGATTGGGAAAGGGCAGGGTCCCCGCCTTCACCACTGGGCTCTCAGAAAGACACCTGAGGCTTCTGGGCTCTGCCCCAGCCCCTCAGGCAGGGGGCCAGGCTGGAGTGCTCAGAGCCAGCTCCCGCCAGGAGTCACCTGCACCGACCCAGCCAGCTCTCTCTCAGGCCTTGGCCAGGCTGTCCTCCTCCTGGAGCACCACGGGTCCCACCTTGTGTGTCCATCCTCACTATCCAGGCACACCTCAAATGCCACCCTTCCACGAGGCCACCTGGCTCCTGGGGGAGGGGATCCTCAGCTCCCCAACATTTTCAGAGGCATTTTCCCGCCATGAGGACCGTCAGACATGCACTGTCCTCCTCCTGCCAGAAGACCCCTGGGGCCCTGCAAGCAGAGCCACCCATCTCCCACGGCCACCCACCACTAACACTTGGCACACCAACCGGTGTCGCGCAATCCAATTGCTTCTGTAAGTAGGTTCTGATCTTCGTCTTTCCCATCTCAACAAATTCACTGCCATCCAGCCAGCCAGTCTTGATTAATTCAGTTAACAAATACCTTCCAGGCGCCCAATAAACACCACTTCCCTCCTGACCCCTGGGCCACTGTGTTTCAGCCCTACTGGCCCCCTCTCGGCCTCAGGCCTGCCAGCCCCAACCCCACCCCTTGGCCATGACTGAGGCTGATCAGATTATCAGTCCCAAGGCTCCACTCCTCTGCCGGGGGGCTCAGGGGGGCAGAGTAGACGTTTCCATCCTTCGTGCTGAACTTGGTCATGTGACCTGCTGTAGCCAATGGAATGCTCTGACCAGACCCCACACTAGAAGCACGAACCTTGGGCAAAGAGGCTGAGTGCCCCTGAGTGCCTGCCACTCAACCCAAGGAGAACCCTGGTACAGGGAACCCATGCACGGCCTAGAGCCAAGCCCAATCCCAGATGGACTGATCCTCACCTCTCTCTCTCTCTCTCTCTCTCTCTCTCTCTCTCACACACACACACACACACACACACACACACACACGAACAAGAAGAAATGACAGTCATGCCCGTGTGCTCTGCAGTTTTATCAAGGCAAATGACAGATACCAACTCTATGAATTTTATATCTATATGAAACATCTACATAAAAGACATAAAGGAAAATGTTCAATGACATTGGATGGGGCAATGATTTCTTAGAAATGACGCCAAAAGCATAGGCAATGGAAAAAAAATAGACACACTGATTTCATCCTATAGCTCAGTGGGACAGCACTTGCCTAGCATGCACAAGGCGCAGGCTTGAAATGACGCTCAACATCACTGCATCAGGGAATGTCAATCAGATCCACGGTGCAGGGGGCAGGGCACAGTGGCGCACGCCAGTGATCCCAGAGATTCAGGAGGCTGAGGCAGGAGGACCTCAAGTTCCAGGCCAGCCTCAGCAGCTTAACAAGACCCTGTCTCAACATTTAAATAAGGGCTGGGGTTGAGGCTCAGCGGTAGAGCGCTTGCCTAGCATGTGTGAGGGCCTGGGTTCGATCCTCAGCACCACATAAAGATAAATAAATCAAATAAAGGTATTTTTAAAAATTTAAAAATAAAATAAAAAGGGCTGAGGATGTATCTCAGTGGTAGATCCCCTGGGGGTTCGATCCCCAGAACTGGGCCTCCCCCACCTCCCCCCCAAAAAAAAACAGTGAAATTCTACCTCACATGATGAGCATGACTATCACAGAAGAGACGCACACACCGAATCGAATAAGTATGGTGAGGACGTGGGAAATGGGAACCCTCGTGCATTGCTGGAGGGGATATAAAACTCACAGTCACTGTTCAAGACCTCACCGAAGTTCCTTTAAAAACTAGGCAGAGAGCATGAAGATCATGTGTCCGTTTCACAAGTCTCAGCTCAAGCCTCAGCTCCTCTTGGAAGCATAGCCAATCCTCACCTCCAGGAGGAGGATACTTCCTATATATCATATTTTCTCTTCTATCAGAACATTTATGATATTAATTTATTCCTGGTTTTTATTCATTTGTTTATGTTGTTTTTTTTGTTTACAGTATGCCTCTGCTGATTACCCTGTAAGTCATGTGACCAGAGACTCAGATTCATTGTTACGTTCAGAGTGTCAACATAGAGCTTAGGCATGCAGTCGACATTCAATAAAAGCATTTAATTATTCAACAACAACCAAAAAAAAAAAAAGTAGACAGAGGCGGGACATGGTGGCACATGCCTGTAATCCCAGTGGCCTGGGAGGCTGAGGCAGGAGGATTACAAGTTCAAAGCCAGCCTCAGGAACTCAGCAAGGCCCTAAGCAACTCAGTGAGACTCTGTCTCTAATAAAATACAAAATAGGGCTGGGGAGGTTGCTCAGTGGTTAAGGGTCTCTGAGTTCAATCCCCAGTACCTTCCTCCCCGCCAAAAAAAGAGGCAGAGAACTACCATATGATCCAAGAATCCCTTTCCTGGGTCTATTATACACAGGAAGGATGAGAGTAGAGACTTGAACCTACCCCCATGTTTACAGCTGCATGACTCACAGGAGCCAAAAGGGGAGCCACCCAAACGTTCAGGGTTGACAGCTGAAGGGATGAGCAAAAAGTGGCGCATTCACACACGGAACGTTGTTCACCTTAAAAAAGGAGCCTCTGAGTCATGCAGGGACACGGACAAGCCTCTGGACATCAAGCTAAGTGCAATCAGTGGTCAAGAGGAGCGGGGACCGTGGGACTCCACTTCTGCAAGGTGCTTGGAACAGCCAGACGCGCAGACAGGCGGGGTGGGGGGTGGGGGGTAGCAGGAGGGAGGGGGCGGAGGGACAGGCAGGGAAGATGAGAAGTTCTGGAGATGGGTGATGGTGACGATGCCCAGGAACACAAGTAATGCCACAGAACTGTCCCCTAGAAATGATGAACAGGACGAGTTATGTGCTCAATATGTAAACGCAGAAATTAACACAAGAAAAACCACAAACGAAAATAAAGGCCACTCGAAGAAACTTAGTGACCCACGTGGACACCAGGGCATGTCCATCACAGCAGGGCCAGCACAACTAGAGGTGGACTGCTGGTGTCTGCCACGCGGGCTGTTCCCTTGGGCACCACGCTCCAATCCCTGCTTTGTCACATCCAGCTTAACTGTCCCCAGTCACCCGCCACCACAGCTGGCCACCCTGGTTCTCACCGTTAGCCTGTTCTTCTCCCACACTTTCTGCAGCGGTGCGTTACTCTTGGGGTTTGGGCATCTGCTTCCCCCGCCAGAGGTTTAAGGTGTAGAGAGGAGGAGGGAGCCAGCGCCCCAGGCAAGGGCTGAGCCAGGGACAGGCAGAGGCTCTGGCGGAAGGTTTCCTCTGGTGACTCGCTCTGCCTGCTTCTTTCAGGTCTTTCCCTGGGTCTCCTCAATGCAAAGACTGGAAGGGACAACCACGGGGGACCCTCAGGGTCCATTGGCCAATCCTCCTGCGTGGAAGCCAGTCAGGGCCAAGAAGTACGACTTTTAATGAAAATCTCACGTACAAACTGTGACAACTTTCTGGAAAGACACTTGGCACAGCAAACTACAGCCCTGGAAACACTGACTCAGGGACTCGACTGCCAGGATCTTCTCTAGGGAAACAGAAACATGGCAAAAGCGGGGCACAGTGGCACATGCCTGGAATCCCAGGGACTCGGGTGGCTGAGGCAGGAGGATCGCAAGTTCAAGTTCAGCCTCAGCAACTCAGTGAGGCCCTGGGCAACTCAGTGAGATGCTGTCACTAAATAAAATACAAAGAAGGGCTGGGGGCGTGGCTCAGTGGTTGAGCTCCCCTGAGTTCAATCCCTGGTACCAAAAAAAAAAAAAAAAGTGGCCAAAATATTCCTGTTTTTGAGCTGCCTGCAGCAGCACCGTTCACACTGAAATCGAAGGACAAGTCAATAATCAACGGAGCAGGTTTACATGAGTAAATTACGGGGCATTTGTACAGCAGCTGATGAGGCAGCCACTGTGAATCACATTTATCGACGAGGAAAACTGTTCATGACAAGTGTTTAAATTTGCACTAATGCATTCCCATGTTAGAAAAAATCAGATTCTACATGTATACATCTGAATAGAAAACAGCACCACGTCAGTATCTTTATTGAATCTTTAAATAGTGAGGTTCTGTGTAAATTTTCTTTTGCCCTTCCTGTTTTTCTGTATTTTCCAACCTGTCTGCAGTGGAGTTTTTATAGCATGATCAAGTATTGAATATCCCACTTTAAAAAAAAAAAAAGTTAATAGTCAAGAGAGATGAGTCTGGAATACAGACAGGCATCTAAGTCAACAGGAGAAAAAGTGAAAATCCAGATATAAATCTATGCGTCTGAGATCAACTGATTTTCAGCAAGGGTGCCCAGCCTGTTCTACTAGGGGAAAAAACGGTCTTTTCAACAAACAGTGCTGGGACAACTGGAAAGCCATATGCAAAAGGTGACGTTGGACCCCGGCTCACTCCATCTACAAAAATTAATTTGAAATGAATCAAAGGCCTAAGTAGAAGGGCTAAGTCTATAAGCCTTGGGAGGAAAATAGGTTGTAAAGGTTCACGACTTTGGATTAGGAAACAGTTTCCTAGACAGGATGCCCAAAGCACAAACCACAGAAGAAAACACATCGGCCTTCACGGAAATTAAGATCTTGTGGCTTTCTGGAGTCTTTGTTTTGTTTTTGGTACCAGGTGTTGAACCTAGGGGCGTTTAACCTCTGAGCCACATCCCCAGTCCTTTTTTATATTATATTTAGAGACAGGGCCTCGCTAGTTGCTTAGGGCCTTGCTAAGTTGCAGAGGCTGGCTTTGATCTTGCAATCCTCCTGCCTCAGCCTCCTGAGCTGCTGGGATGACAGGCTTGGCCATCTTGCCTGGCCAAAAACTTATATTTTAAAGGATGTCATCGAGAAAGCAAAAGGCAACCCACAGAAAGCGAGATGATATTTACAGAATCATGTACCTGATAAGTGACTTGTATCTAAAATATATAAATAATTTTCACAACTTCATAGTCAAAAGCCAACTCAAGGGCTGGGGTTGTGGCTCAGTGGTAGAGCACTCGCCTAGCACGGGCAAGGCCCTGGGTTCGATCCTTGGCACCATATAAAAATAAATAAATAAAGACGTTGTGTGCAACTACAACTAAAAAATAAATATATATATTTTTAAAAGGCCAACTTAATTCAAAAGGGGGAAGTTGATGGAGAGCAGTACAAACGGCCGACGAGCTCCTGAAGAGATGTTTGGGGACGGGGGAGGGAGCTCAGCCACGGAGGCCTGGCCCAGCATGCAGAAGGCCCTGGTTTCCGTCCCCAGCACTGAAGGGGAAAATCAATCTTCAGGACTCAGAAATACACACCAACCCCACAGGGACAGGCCCCGTGCACGGATGGCTATGACCAAAAGGGCAGGCAGGAGACGCAGCTTGCGATAGAGCGCTAACCTAGCACACATGAGGCCCTGGGTTGGAGCCCCAACACCGCCAAAAAAGTGGGGGCCCGGCACGGCCATGAAAAAGCTGGTGAGGAGCGAGAAACCAAGCCAGTGTGTGAAGGTTCGGGAGGGTGGAGACCATGCGTCACAGTGGCGGCAGAGTGGCCCTGTGGCCCCGCAGTTCCACCCCTAGGTCTATCTGTCCCCCAGAGATCAAAGACGTACATCCACACGGACATCCGTATGCTTCCAGCAGTCCTGACCCTCCAAAGGCGAAAACAAGCCAAATGCCCTTCAACAGCCAACAGACAGAGAAAATGTGACATGTCCACACCAGAGACCTTCTCCAGCCACCAGAAGGAGTGACACACTGCACCTGCTACAAAGGATATGGATGAGCCTCGAAGACATCAGGCCAAGTCCCAGAAGCCAGCAAAGGACTGCACATTATGAACCCATTTCTATGAAGTGCCCAGAACAGGCGATTCCTCAGAGCCAGGGCGGACCAGCAATGGCTTAGGGTGGGGGAGGGAGGAGGATGCGATAGGAGGCCAAGTTCATGGGGTTTCTTTTGAGGTGATGCAAATGTTCTAAAGCCAACTGTGGGGACAGCTGCACGCTATCTGTGAACGTATCCATAACCTCTGAGGTGTGCACTTTGAGGAGGTAAATTGGACCATAGGTGATTCTATCTCAATAAAGCTACTGTAAAAAGTCCACTAATAAATAAGTCAACAGCTAGTCTAAAAACCTCAGCGTATCCACAGGGAGCTAGCCAAGCTCAACTTCCTGCAGACTCTCCTGCCCTTCTGGCCCTGCCTCCCACTCCTGACCAAGGGGGCCTCCCCAGCCCCATCCACTGCACCTGGGCCGCCAGCCCACTTTACAGGCAAGGAAACCGAGGCCCACAGAGCTGCCTCTCTAGTCTTCGGAACGTCCCCCACTCAGAAAGCCCTGGCCACCTTCCCCAAGTGCCCGGTGGGCCTGGCCCCCAGCTCTGCCCGGCCCTGCTTCTCAGACACTGACCTCCACCTCCAGGTCAGGGCCATGCAGGTGGTCAGGGACACTGAGGGTGGGGCCAAGGCCACCCCTAGTGGCCAGGCGTTGGACCTCCACCAGCTAATCTACTGCTTCCCCCAGGCCCTCCCCAAGGCTGGGGGTGGGGGAGGCTGCACCTCCTCTCTTCCTTCCTCCTTTCTCCAGACAGACGAGGGGTTCACACGTGTCCCACATCTCCATCTCCCTCTCTCCTGTGCCCTCTCTCACCTGGCTCCCCCAAACCTGCCCCCAAAGCCCCAGATGCCGAAACCCCAGCACTCCCCCTGCAGCCTGAGGCCTCACCCCCACTCACAGATCATCTCCCTAGACTCCGGGGCAGCTAGCGCTTGCTGAAATCTGACAGCAGAGCTAGACAGGAGACCTGTGCCCACTTCACAGCTGGGAAAGGAACACTGAGAGGCTCAACTTGATGCTAAGGATCGGCCAGGGCTCGGGGCAGAGGCTGGGCCTCTGATGTGAACAGAAAGCCTCCTCCTGCCATCGGCCACAGCTGGAAGTGAGGGAGACGAAGGACACACAGATGCCCACCTTCCGCTCAGGAGCTCCGTGGCCCAGGCTATGGGGCACTGTGCTGGCAGACAGACCGGGCGGCCCCACGCCGTCACACCCAGCTCCTCACTCATGCGCCTGGGCTGTAGTGACCTGGGAGCCCACAATTCCATCACTCAATCTGCACCACCACGGCCCCCACCGCCCTGCTGAGTTGACTCAGGCTGGTTCCTCCCCTTCCAGCCTCACCCACCCCCCTCCACGGACACCTTCAGCACTCAGACCCTCCTTCTCGTCCTCAGGCACCACAGGTCTGCTTGCCCCAGGCAGCCACGAGCCAGCTGGGTGGCCCTGGGCAAGGCCTCTGGGTCTCTGGGCCTCAGTGTCCTTGTCTGCAAAACATCACTTAAGACACCACAGCTCCTGCCCCTGCTGTGCCCTTCCTGGCCCATGGTCACCTCCTCGGAGGAGCCCTTCCCTCCATCCTGTGTCCTGGGTCATAATGTGTGACTTGTGCTGCTTTAGGGCCCTGACAGGTGTGCCGACCCCGCTGTGAGCTCCTCCCTGCCAGCCAGGGCCTGCGCACAGTAGGTGCACAGGGAATAAATGGATGCGCCCTTGTGGCTCAAGCATCTGGGAGCTGTGTTGCAGGGGAAGCCTGGACAGGAGCCCCACCAGCTGGCGAAACCCGCAGCCCAGCAGGGAGGGACACGGGTGGGGACAGGGCTGCTGAGCTTTCTGGGGCCTGTGTCCCACCACAGGGAGCAGGAGGGGGGGGGGCAGGGTACGCTGTCCCTAGCGGTCAGTTGACAGCTTCCCCTTTGAGTCAAGGGGCGCATCTCCGCCCGCCTGGCAGCTCCTTCCTCCCTGAGGGAGAGGTTGTTTGGATTGTTCACATCACACCCCCCAAAGGAGAAAGAGGGACCCAGTGGGAGGGCGGGGAAGGAGCTCTGGGCCTGAGTCCCACCAGGTCTGTTCCACGTGGGAACCATCAGATGACTGGAGCCAGGTGCAAATCCTGCGCAGTTCTGATTCCTCTCTGGACCAAGAGCAGCACCTGCGAGACTCTCCATGTAACCGCGAACATCCTCAGCGTTCCCCGCAAGGGGCCCTGCTGGCCCATTTAGCAGATGGAGGAAAGGAGGCTGTTAGTCTCCGTTATTGACTAAGTTCTCCCAACAGTAAAGGAAGGAAGCAGAACTTGAACCCCGGGGCCAAGCTGTTTCCATGGTGTCACCCTCACCCGCAGCCAGGACACCGGCCCTTAAAGAATCCAGGCTGCCCCACCTGACCCACCCTACGGACCAGTGTCAGATTCAGAGAGCTACTGAACACTGGCGATGGAGAGGACTAGAGTTGGCTCCCTGTCTGACTGCTACGACGTCCTTCCCTGTCTGCCTCTACCTGGCACTTGTATGCCCACAGTGACGGGAGGCTCACTGCCTACTCAAGGCACATCCGTCCTTTGGACAGCGTGGTTAATTAGGATGTCCTTCCTCATAATGAATCAAAGGCTCATAGAGACCCGACGGAATGACACGACTCCGGGTCCACTCTGTCCCTCTGCTCCCCTCCAACCCCGGCCACGCTCCTCACCGCCCGGCCCCCTTCCTCCTTCCCTCCCTTCCCTACCTCCCCCCTCCGGTAACCACTTTCTAACCTTTACTAAGGACAAGGATATCTTTTTTAAAATACTCAATTTTAGGAAAAAAAAAATATTTCACATCTGTATGAGCAATACCCAAATCATAATTCTTAAAAATAACAAATTGCAGGCCAGAGTAATCATAAGTAAATTGATATTGATAAATAAGCTTTTCTCCAGAGCAGTAGGTGGCTTATTTTAATCTAATGAGTTTTGTATTTTCCCAGCTTTCAGATTCCATGATGAAGAGCTGTCTGCAATAGAATTACGACGCTCTCCGAAATGTTGTAATTTAATGCCTCATTTTGTCAAGACTTTCTGGAAAATGAGATTTGTTCCCAGTGAGGAATTCTACTCGACTCCTTCCCATGTGCCCCCCTCCATCCCCGGCCTACTGGCTGGTCTGTGTGGAAATGGGGAGAGGCCAAGGTGAACACGGTGACAGTGTGGACAAAGGACCCAGCAGGGACAGGAGGGGCCACTCCTAGCTGCACACAGCTCTGCTGTGTGACAGAGAGGTACCCACCGCCCACTCTGTGCCTACCCCTACCTACTGCGATGAGGAAGGCAGAACAGACCTCACCTTCCTTATAAAGTGCGAACAGGGCTCCTATCTGGGGGTTGGAAGGAAAAGAACCCCAGACTCCTCAACACGGGAGAAAGGAGCCCACAGCCCACAGACAGGGCAGCGGGCAGCAGAAACAGAGCTGGGGACCAGGGGACTAAGCTATGAGTGGAAAACCCAGGGGTCACATGGCCGAATGCCCCCCAGGGACAGGACGCTCAGCACCTGGGCAGCCCACGTGTCGCACCAGCTCCACTGGGAACCTTCTAGAAGGAGGGGGTCAAGAGGCCAAGAGAGCAGTGGGGCCAGCCGACACGTCTCTCATCTGCCACTCAGGTGTGTGAGGACGCCACGGAGCCTGTGTGCCTCAGTTTCCCTCATCTCTGAAACAGAGACTGTCACAGCACCTACTACACAGGGGGTCGGGGGACAAAGCGTCCCTGCTGGGACCCAGCCACCGCCACGCAGCTCCTGACGGAAACATGCTATTATCAGTCGCACGGCGGCAGCTCACCCTCGCCAGGTGTGTGGACACCTGCAGAAACCGGCCCCTTCTGGGGGCCGGGCGGCCGTCCCTGCATCCTCAATGGGGCCTTCTGAATAGTCCAGTGAGCTCTCCTGGTGCTCAGGACTGGATCTTTTTAAAAGATGACTGCGTATTTCAAAAACGAGAAAGAAAGAATGATGGACTTCTTCTGAGCGGCCCCACTCTTGACATCTAGGGGCTTCTCCCTTGTGGACTTCTGGTCTCTACGCTCACGCGATGGACTCCCACCCGTTGAGGCAAGCCACTCGTTCACCTGACAAACTTCCTGAGGGCAGACACCAAGGAAGACACCACCCTGCCACGTGGCAGGGGACAGGGACCGTCAGCCTCGCCATCATCATCCAGGTATTCTGGGGGAAAGCCTTGGGAACAGCACCTTCAGCCCCCCCTGGCCCGCTGTCCCTGAAAGAGCTGTCCATGTGCCTGAATTAAGTCCCAGGTCCCCATATGGATTTTAAACTAGGTGAGGTGACAACTTAATGAGACTCGAGCTGACCTGGCTAAAGGTTAAGTGGACTGTGTTCACAGCTGAGAGATGCATCTGAAAGCAATGGTCTGAGGGGTGGACAGAGAATGGACAGACAGACAGATACGTGACAAAGGAAACGTCACAAAACATCCACTAGGGAACCTGGTGGTGGGGACACGGGTGCTCACTGTGCCCATCTTTAGTCTTTCTGCATGTTCCAAAACCTTCCTGGTAAAATGTCGAGGAGGAAAAGTAAGAGACTTATGAGCCCCACGGTCACTCCCTGTGGTTTTTCCAGTGTCCTTTTCCTCTGGGCTGGGGACATCCCATGGGGAAATGTCTCCGCATGTCCACGCTCAAGGGCCTGGGAGCTGCCTCCAGGGCCTTTCTCATCTCAGCTCCCACTGGGAAGGACAAGGTCATGGGCCATGGAGGCAGGGACAGGGGCAGGCAGAGGCCAGAGGAGGCCTCTTCATTACCCTCAAGGTCACCTCTCTCTCCAGAGTCCATCCAGGGACTGGTCCAGCCAAGGAGAAGAAGCCCCATGCCCCCTGGGAGTGCAGAGAGAAGAAGAAAGTAAGTGGGGAGGGAGGGGTGTGCATGTGCATGTGTATGTCGGGGCAGCTGGGGACCATGCATGGCCTCAAAGGAACACTGATTCCAGGTCCCCGCAAAGCCACACCATAAATCCCTGACCCATCCTCACAGCTTTTTCTTATTTAATAAACAACAACAAGAAGAAAGATAAAAATGGTAATGGTGCTGATGGTGCTGATGATGGTAATGATGGTGGGGATGAGAGTAGTGATGGTGGTGGTGATAGTAATGGTGGACATGGTGGTGGTGATAGTAATGGTGGACATGGTGGTGGTGGTGGTGATAGTAATGGTGGAGATAGTGATGGTGGTGGTGATAGTAATGGTGGACATGGTGGTGGTGGTGATAGTAATGGTGGACATGGTGGTGGTGGTGATAGTAATGGTGGACATGGTGGTGGTGGATAGTAATGGTGGACATGGTGGTGGTGATAGTAATGGTGGACATGGTGGTGGTGGTGATAGTAATGGTGGACATGGTGGTGGTGGATAGTAATGGTGGACATGGTGGTGGTGATAGTAATGGTGGACATGGTGGTGGTGGTGATAGTAATGGTGGACATGGTGGTGGTGGTGATAGTAATGGTGGACATGGTGGTGGTGGATAGTAATGGTGGAGATAGTGATGGTGGTGGTGATAGTAATGGTGGACATGGTGGTGGTGGTGATAGTAATGGTGGACATGGTGGTGGTGGTGATAGTAATAGTGGACATGGTGGTGGTGATAGTAATGGTGGACATGGTGGTGGTGATAGTAATGGTGGACATGGTGGTGGTGGTGATAGTAATGGTGGACATGGTGGTGGTGGTGATAGTAATGGTGGACATGGTGGTGGTGGATAGTAATGGTGGAGATCGTGATGGTGGTGGTGATAGTAATGGTGGACATGGTGGTGGTGATAGTAATGGTGGAGATCATGATGGCGGTGGTGGCCCTGGCAGTGGTGACGGTGGTCGCGGCATCTGTATTTGGTTAAGTGCATCCTGGACACGGCGAGCACCATGTTTACTACTTAGTTCTCACGGCCGCCCGACAGGGAGGGTGGAATCATGGCTACACCCATTTCGTAGATGAAGAGACTGGAACCAGGAAAGAAGGAGTCATGAACCCAAAGTTACTCAGCCAGTGAAAAGCGGCCTGGGACACCGACCAGCTGCGACACGATGGGCACACTGACATCTCGATGAAGCTAGGAAAGTAAGGATCCGAAAACCTGTTGAAGGTCTGGAGTGCGTCAGAGCAGCCAGAGGAAGAGACGCACAGACCCAGGGGGAAAGGGAGCTTCCAGGGAAGCCCAGTCCTCTGACAGCCTCTTTTCTATGCAGGATTTTGAAAGGAATAAGAAGGGAGAAGCCTGCAGAGTCGTGGTCATCTCATGAGTCTGGGACATTAAGTTGAGTTGGGTTTTATAGGCAGCCAGACCTGAGGATCCCAAAGCAATGATCTCCGCAGGTATCTAAATAAATTAAACCCAAATAAAATAAAGAAACGAAAGTGCCCCATAGGACAAGAGTTATTGAAATAGGACACAAAACTTAATTCAAAACTATCAGCAAAACTGAAAATCAGTTCTTTAAAGAGAGCAATAAAATCAACTCATCCAGTGATTAAGAAGAAGACAGAAATTGAGAGAGGAGACATGTGTGACCAAGACCATAAATAGAAAAGACGGCTGCAGATGCTATAGGGAATATAAAAATTGTAAGAGGGTAATTAAAGAAATAGAATGAATATCTTTATGCCAATTCTTTTGGACATTTACATAAAGTCAAAAAATACAATTTACTAAAACTGACACTCAAAACATAGAAATATAAATAGTCCTACATCTTCTTAAAATTGAAACTATATTTTTTTGGAAACTATAATTTATAATCTTCCCAATAAGTAATCTAAGCTTGTATGGTTTATTTATTTATTTATTTTGGTATCAGGGATTGAACCCAGGGGGCACTAAACCACTGAGTGACATCCCAAGCCCTTTTTATTTTTTTTGAGACAGAGTCTCACTAAGTTGCTTAGGAACTATCTAAGGTGCTTAGGATGGACTTGAATTTATGAATCTCCTGTCTCAGCCTCACAAACTGCATCACCATACCCCATTTGACTTCTCTATTGAATTCTTCTAAACATTTAAGAAAAAAATACAAATCTTATCCAAACTCCTTTAGGAAAAGAAGGAATAGTACCCAATTTGTATTATGAAGCTAGTAGAATTTGACACTACAATCTGACATGGATATTACAAGAAAGGAAAATTGAATGAGTCCATATGGTAAAAACATCAAACCGGATATTAGCAAATCATATGTGCCATGCAAAATATAGCAAAAAAAAAAAAAAAACATTGCAGCTATTTCAATAGTGGAAAAGGCATTATAAAGAGAATAATATTTGATGATCCAGTTGGATTTATTCCAAGAATGCAGGATTAGTTGGTTACTTTTAGAAATCCATCAGTATAATGTATACACATTATCAAAAGAAAGAAGAAAAATTATACTATCATGTAAGTACATGCAATAATGTGTTTCATCAACTTCCTTACACATAACAATTCTTAGCAAAAGGGACTAGAAGAGGCCATATATGTATGGAAAGACCTATAGCTAACATCATACTCACTGGCAAAAGATTGAAAGTTTCCCCACCAAGATCAGGAACAAAAAATGCCTGCTGTTGCCACTTCAATTCGAAATACTAGGAGAAGCACCAGTTTGAGAAATTACATAAGAAGGAGAAATATTAAAAATCCAAATTTGAAATGGATAAGTAAAATAATTTCTTTTCACATCTAAAATATAGAATCTTCAGATTCTACTGAAGATTGTACACACACACACACATGCATGCACACACGGCCGAGCGCACACACACACACACACACACACACACAAAACCCTCTTAGGGCTAATAAATTAATTCAGAAAAATTTTAGGATACAAAATCAACCATTTTATTAAAAATGGCAGACTTGAAAGAAAAATGGGAAGAACAATTCTATTTATATCATAAAGAATAAAATAATTAGGAATAAATTAAATCAAAAAGGCAAATGACTTGTACACTGAAAACTACAAAATGTTGCTGCAAAAATTAAATAAAGGAGATAAATAAGTGGAAAAACATCCCATGTTCATGGATTAGGAGACCAGATTATTATTAAGATACTAAAATCCTAATGGTGTGTTTCACAGAAATAGAAAAATCCATCCTAGGATTTTATATGAAGTCCAAAAGCACCCCTGAATAGACAAAATGGTCTTGGGGAGGGGAGAGAAATTTAAAGACTCATACTTTCTAATTCCAAAATTAACTACAAAGCTAGAGTAATAAAAAAGTGTAGTACATAAAGAAAGACATATAGATCCATGGAATAGAACACAGAGTCCAGAAATAAACCATCACATATATAATCAATTGATTTTCAAAAAGGGTGACAAGACATTTTAATGAGAAAAGAACATTCTTCTTAATAAATGATGTTGGAAAATTGTACATTCACAGGCAAAAGAATTATATTGAACTCACTTTACATCATATTCAAAAATCAATTCAAAATGGATCAAAGATTTAAACTACAAACTTCTTAGAAGAAAACATGAGGGAGGAGGTCTTCAAGATGGTGGAAGAGAGGAGGTGGCTTTCCTGTTGCTCCATGGCATGAAACGGAGAAAGCAGACAGAGCTTCTCAGCAAGTGAGGTACTGGAAGCCTACAGGGACACTATAGTCTACACGGTAGAAACTCTACTGCCTCAGATTCATTCTGTTAGATGGTAGGTACCCAAACAACATGAAAAAGCAAGGGAACAAATTGCCTCACACAAACCAAGATACTCTGATAACAAATCCATGGACACCACAGTGGAAGAAATGTCAGAGAAGGAATTCAGAAAGTCCATAGTTAAACTGATCTGTGAGGTAAAGACAGTGTAAGGAATGAAATCAGAGAGAAGATACAGGAAGTGAAAGATCACTTCAATTAAGAGATAAAGATTCTGAAGAAAAACAAGCAGAAAGTCTCAAAATGAAGGAATCAATAAACCAAATTAAAACTTCAAGTGAAATCATTACCAACAGACTAGATCGCTTAGAAGACAGTTTCAAGCAATGAAGACAAAATATATAATCTTGAAAACAAAGTTGACCATTGAGAAAAGATGTTAAGAGACTATGAACAGAACTTCCAAGAAATCTTGTATAACCTGTAAAGACCAAATTTAAGATTTACTGGGATAGATGAAGCCTTAGAGATTCAAAGGAAAGTAATGCACAATTTTTTCAATGAAATAATATAATTCTTTATTTCCCAAATAAAGAATGAAGTGGAAAATCAAATATAGGAGGCGTATAGAGCCCCAAATAAACAAAATTACAATAGAACCACACCAAGGCACATTATTATGAAAGTGTCTTACAAAATAAGTACAGAATGTTAAAAGCTGCCAGAGAAAAATGACAGGTAACATTTAAAGGGAAATCAATCTGGATCTCAGCTGATTTCTCAAACTAGACCCTCAAAAGCGAGGAGGTGTTAGAATAATATATACCAAGCTCTCAAAAAAAAAAAAAAAAAAAAAAAAAAAAAAGGATGCCAGCCAAGAATACCATAGTCAGAAAAATTTAGCTTCAGAATTAAGGAGGAAATAAAAACCTTCCATGACAAACAAAAATTAAAAGAATTCACAGCTAGAAAGCCTATGGTACAAAACATACTCGATAAGATATTTTATAAAGAAGAAATGAATGGGGTAAAAATGGGAGTTCATATCCCACTTGAATCAAAGTGTGAAATATGATATATCAAGAACTATGTAATGTTTTGAACAACTTACAATAAAAATTAATTTAAAAAAAAAGAAGAAATGAAAAATAAAAGTGAAAACCAGCAAAGGGAGGAACTACACTAAAATAATAGTGACTCAGTGAAGAAACAAATTCAAAATTTAAAAAAAAAAACAGAAATAAATCAAAATGACGGAATAAAAATCATTTCTCAATACTACCATTGAATGTAAATGGTCTAAACTCACAATCAAAAGACACAGACTGGCAGGTTGGATTTAAAAACTAGACCTAACAATATTCTGTCACCCGGAGACTCACTTCATAGGCAAAGGTATCCACAGACTGAAGACAAAAGGATGGGAAAAACCATATCATTAACATGGATCTCATAAATAAGCAAAGGTTTCTGTTCTCATACAGATATAGTGGGCTTCAAGCCAAAGTTGATCAGAAGGGACAAAGGAGGAGATTTCATACTACCTGGGAAGTATACATCAACAAGACATAACAATCATATATATTTTTGCCCCAAACAATGGAGCACTTACATACATTAAACCAACCCTTCTCAATTTCAAGAAGTAAATAGACCACAACAAAATAATACTGGGTGACTTTAACACATCTCTCTCACCAGTGGATAGATGCTCCAAATAAAAAATAAATAAACTATAGAACTAAAAATTACAATTAATAATTTAGACTTAACAGACATATATAGAATATTTCATCCATCAGATGAAATATTTTCTTCTTAGCAGAACATAAATCCTTCTCTAAAATAGACCATGCCTTAGGCCACAAAGCAACTTTTAGCAAATACAAATAAATAGAGATAATACCTTTTATCCTATCAGATCATAATGGAATGAAATTAGAAACCGATGATAAAATTAAAAAATAGAAGCTATTTTAACACCTGGAGGCTAAATAATACTCTATTGAATCATGAATATAAAGCAGATGAAATTTTAAAAAATACTTAGAGATAAATGAGAATAGTGATATAACATATCAAGATCTCTGGGACACTATGGAGGCAGTGCCAAGAGGAAAGTTCACTGCATTGAGCTCATTCATTAAAAGGATAGAAAGTCAATGAATAAATGACCTAACATTACATCTCAAAGCCCTAGAAAAAGAAGAACAAATCAACACCAAAAGCAATAGAAGACAGGAAATAATTAAAATCAGAGCTGAAATCAATGAAATTCAAACAAAAGGAACAATCAAAAAATTGACAAAAAAAAGTTGGCTCTTAGACAAGCTAACAAAGAGAGAAAACTCAAATTACTAAAATTCACAATGAACAAAGGAAATATCACAACAGATACTACTAAAATATGAAAGAAATCAGAAAGTATTTTGAAAATTTATACTCTAATAAAATATAAAATCTTGAAGACATCGACAAATTTCTAGAGACATATGACCTAACCAAACTGAATCAAGAAGACATAGAAAAAATTTAAACAGATCAATTTTAAGCAATGAAATTGAAGACACCATCAAAAGCCTACTTAGAAAGAAAAGCCCAGGACCAGATTCTCAGCTGAGTTCTACCAGACGTTTAAAGAAAAACTAACACCAACCCTCCTCAAATTATTCCATGAAATAGAAAAGGAGAGAACCCTTTCAAGCTTGTTCTATGAAGCTAGTTTCACCCTGATACCAAAATCAGACAAAGACACATCAAAGAAAGAAAACGTCAGACCAATATTCCTGATGAACATAAATGTAAAAATTCTTAATAAAATACTGGCAAATCACATACAAAAACATACTACAAAGATAGTGCACCTTGATCAAGTGGGGTTCAGCCCAGGGATGCAAGGTTGGTTCAACACACAGAAATCAATAAACACATGATTCATCACATCAATAGACTTCAGACGAGAATTGCATGATTCTCTCAATAGATGCAGAAAAAGCATTTGACAAAATATAGCATCCACTCATGTTCAAAACACTAGAAAAACTAGGGATAGTTAGAACATACCTCAACATTGTAAAAGCTATCTATGCTAAACCCAAGGCCAACGTAATGCTAAATGGAGAAAAATTGAAAGCATTCCCTCTAAAACTGGAACAAGACAGGGATGGATGCCCTCATTCACCACTTCTATTCAACACAGCCCTCCACTCTAGCCAGAGCAATTAGACAGAAGAAAGAATTTAAAGGGATACAAATAGGAAAAGAAGAATTCAAACTATTTGCTGATGATGTGGTTCTATATTTAGAAGACCCAGAAAACTTGTAGAACTCATGAATAAATTCAGCAAAGTAGCAGGATATAAAATTAACACCCATAAATCAATTGTGTTCCTATACATCAGTGATGGATCAACTGAGAGAGAAATTAGAAAAACTATCTGATTCACAAATAGCCTCAAAGAAAATAAAACATTTGGGAATCAATCTAACAAAAGAGGTAAATGACTTCTACGATGAAAACTACAGAACACTAAAGAAAGAAATTGAAGAAGACCTTAGAAGATGGAAAGATCTCCCATGTTCTTGGATAGGCAGAATTACTATTGTCAAAATGGCCATACTACCAAAAGAGCTATATAAATTTAACACAATTCCTATGCAGGTTCCAATGACATTCTTCATAGAGATGGAAAAGGCAGTCATGAAATTTATTTGGAAAAATAAGAGACCCAGAATAGCCAAAGCAATCCTTAGCAAGAAAAGTGAAGCAGGAGGCATCACAATACCAGACCTTAAACTATGCTACAGAGCTATAGTAACAAGAACGGCTTGGTATTGGCACCAAAACAGATGGCTCTAGATACACTCTAAGTGTATCAGGGACCTAGGCATTAGATCAAAGACTCTGCACCTACTAGAAAAAAAAGTAGGTCCAAATCTCCACCATGTTAGCTTAGGAACAGAATTCCTCAACAAGACTCCAAAAGCACAAGCAAAATTAAAAATCAATAAATGGGATTGTATCAAACCAAAAAGCTTCTTCAAGCAAAGGAAGCGATCAAGAACATGGAGAGAGAGCCTACAGAATGGGAGAAAATCTTTGCCACATGCACCTCAGCTACAGCATTAATCTCCAGGATACCTAAAGAACTCCAAAAAACAGCATCAGAAAAGAAAAAACAAAAACAAATAAACCAATCAATAAAAGGACATCGGAACTTGCAGACACTTCACAGAAGAAGAAATATGAATGGTCAACAAATATATGAGAAAATGTTCAACATCTCTAGTAATTAGAGAAATGCAAATTAAAATTACACTGAGATTCCATCTCACTCCAATCAGAGTGGCAACTGTCAGGAATGCAAGTAACAATAAATGTTGGCGAGAATGTGTGGAAATGTACACTCATGCATTGATGGTAGAACTGCAAATTGGTGCAATCACTCTGGAAAGCAATAGGGAGATTCCTCAGAAAACTTGGAATGGAACCACCATTTGACCCAGCTATCCCACTCCTTGGTATATACACAAAGGACTTAAAATCAGCACACTACAGTGATGCAGCCACATAAATGTTTAAAGCAGCTCAGTTCACAGTAGCCAAGCTATGGAACCAATCTAGGTGCCCTTCAACAGATGAAGGAATAAAGAAAATGTGGTATATACACACAATGGAATATTGCTCAGCCATAAAGAAGAATAAAATTTTGGCATTTCCCAGTAAATGGATGGAACTAGAGACTATCACACTAAGTGAAATAAACCAATCCCAAAAAACCAAAGCCAGAATGTTCTCTCTGATATGCAGATGATGACTCAAAATAGGTGATGGGGAGAGAGAGGAGTGGGGAGGTTCACCATATTGGACCGTGTTGTGGGAGGAAGGGAGCGGGTATGGGAATGGGAAAGACCGTAGAATGAACTGGACATAACTTTCCTATGTTCATATGTGAATACATGACCAGTGTAACTCCCAAGTTATATTCCATGTATGTTTGATATGTCAAAATACATTCTACTGTCATGTATAACTACAAAGAACAAATAAAATTTTTTAAATTTTTTAAAAAGAAAATATGGGGGAAATCTTCATAACATTGTATGTAGCAATGATTTTTTGGTTATGACACCAAAAGCACAGGCAACGATAACAACAAAAAAGATATTTGTATCCGCGTTAAAGGTAAAGAAAATCTTTGTTCATCAAAGGACACTATCTAGAGGGGGCAGCCCATGGACTGAGGGAAATATCTGTGAATCTGGGTCTGATGAGAGATTAATAACCAGAATATAGAGAGTTCCTACAAGTCCACAACAATAAAACAAACAACTCAATTCAAAAGCAGGCAAAAGACTTGCTTAGACATTTCTCCGTAGAAGATATACAAATGGCCAAGGAACCCATGAAAAGATACTCAATATCACTGGCCACCGGGGAGATGCAAACCAAAGCCACACCCAGATACCACTTCACGCCCATGAGGTTGGTTATTATAACAAATATCAATAAGGGGTAACAAGGTGGGGGAGGAATTGCAATCCTTGCACATTGCTGGTGGAATATAAAGTGATGTCGCTGCTCAGGAAAACAAAATGGCAGTTCCTCAAAAAATCAGACATGGAATCACCATATTGTCCAGGAATCCCACCCTCATCTGTATACTCAAAAGTAATGATGGCAGTAACCCAAACAGGTATTTACACAGCCACATACGCGGAAGCATCATTCAAAATAGCCAGAAAATGGAAACTGTCCAAATGTCCATCAACAGATGAGCAGATAAATGAAACATGGTATACACATATAATAGTCTATTATTCAGCCATAAAAAGAATAAATTCTAATGGGTGAACATGGATGAACTGTGAAAACACTATGCTAAGTGAAAACAGCAAGACACAAAATGGCAAATCCTGTGTGATTTCCACGTACACACAATGTCTAGAAGAGACAAATTCAGAGCAACAGAAGATGACAGTGACTAGGGCTGAGGATGGGGCTCAGTGGTGGAGCGCTTGCCTGGCAAGTGTGAGGTCCTGGGTTCCATCCCCAGGACCCCTCCCCATACACACACCCAAAGAATTGCCAGGGGTTGGAGGAAGAAGGAATAGGGAGTCATTTTTTCATGCACAAAAGTGTCTCTTAGGGATGATGAAAACGTTTCAGAGGTGGACAGTGGTGGTGACTGTACACTGTGATTGTACGCACTGCCCTGAACCCTCTGCTCAGACTGGTTCAAGACGGGGCAGAGTGTGACACAGTGGCAGAGAGCTTGCCGAGCATGCACAAGATCCTGAGTTCAATCCCCAGCACCCCCCCCCAAGAAAAAAGATTCAAAGCGTAAACTTCATGTTGTATGTGTCTTACCATAATTGGCGGGGGGAGGATTAGGTGAAAAATATTGGGGTCTCACTAAGTTGCTAGGGCTGGCTTTGAACTTGTGATCCTAATTTGACCATTGCAAAAAAAAACCCTACAGCAAACATCAAACTCAATGGTAAAAGACTGAAAGCTTTTTCTTGGATATCAGAATCAAAATAAGGAGGCTCGTTACCACCACTGCCATTCAATATTATGTTTGAGGACTTAGGCATTGCAATAAGGCAAGAAAAAACATAAAAGTCTTAGAAATGAAGACATAAAACTGTTATTTATAGAAAGCATGATCATGTATATTTTTAAAACTACCAGAACATGTAAACTACCAAAACAAATAACAAGTTTAACAATGGTTGTAGGATAGTTAATCAATACTTTTTAAAAATCAACTATACTTTTCTTTTTTCTTTTTTGGCAGTGGGGATTAAACCCAGGGACCCTTAACCAATGAGCCACATCTCCAGCCCTTTTTATTTTTTATTTTGAGACAGGGTCTCACTAAGTTGCTTAGGGTCTCACTAAGTTTCTAGGGCTGACTTTGAACTTGTGATCCTCCTGCCTAAGCCTCCTGAGAGCCATGGTACCAGGTATATACCATGGTACCCAGCTCAACTGTACTTCTATATGACAAATAAATAATTAGAAATGAGAAAAAAATCACAATATTATCAGAAAACATAACACACATAGAAAGACAGCAAGACTGCTATACAGACAACTAAAAAGAATTCCTAAAAGAAATTTAAGATCTACACCATTTGACCCAGCTATTCCTCTTCTCAGACTATACCCAAAGGACCTAAAAACAGCATACTATAGGGACACAGCCACATCAATGTTTATAGCAGCACAATTCACAATAACTAAACTATGGAGCCAACCTAGATGTCCTTCAGTGGATGAATGGATAAAAAAAAAAAAAAAAAGTGGCATGTATACACGATGGAATATTACTCAGCAATAAAAAAGAACAAAATCATGGCATTCTCAGGTAAATGGATGGCATTAGAGAAGATTGTGCTAAGTGAAGTCAGCCAATCCAAAAAAAAAAAATGCCAAATGTTTTCTCTGATATAAGGGGGGTGACTCAAAGTGGGGTAGGGAGGGAGAGCATGGGAGGTAGATAGGGAAGAGGAGTGGGAGGGAAAGGGAGGGGGAAGGGGAATGTGATGGACATCATTATACAAAATACATATATAAAGACTTGAATTGGGTGTCAACATACTTTATATACAAACAGAGATATGAAAAATTATGGTATATATGTGTATTAAGAATGGTCATGCAAAAAAGAGTACATGCCATAATAATGCCATAATTTGGCATGAACATACTTTATATACAGAGTTACGAAAAATTGTGCTGTATATAGGTAATAATGAGTGTAATGCATTCCACTATTGTCATGTATTTTAAAAAGTAAATAAAAAAGAAAGAAAGAAATTTAAGATCTAGACAAACAGAGGAGTATTGCATTTGTGGGTTGCAAAACTCAATATTATGACGATGTCAATTTTTGTCAAATCAATGGGCAAATTTTTGAGGCAGTCTCAATCAAAATCTCAGCAGGGTCTTGTGGAATTTCAAAAGCTGATTCTAATATTTATATGGAAATGCACAGAGCCAAAAATAAACAAGAATTTTAAAGAACAAAACTAGAGGATTTATAGTATCAGATATCAAGACCACAGAAAGCTTGTATTGATACAAAGTCAGAAAAATATCAAGAGAACTGCATATACATATGTGTATGCCAACACACACACACATATCCACAAATATTCATAGCAGTCTTTTTTGTGATAGATAAAAACTGGAAGCCAGGTGTGGTGATACATGCCTGCATCCCAGCTATTCAAGAGGCTGAGGCAGGAGGATCACAAGTTGGAGGCCCACCATGACAGCTTAGTGAGATCCCATCCGAAAATAAAAGGTAAAAAAGCCTTGGGATATAGCTAAGTGGTAGAGCACCCCTAGGTTTAATACCCAGTACCAAAAAAAAAAAAAAAAAGAAGAAGAAGCCTAGAAGCAACTCTGTTGTCTGTCAATAGTACAGGTAGATTGTGAGATTGTGATGTATTTACACTATGGAATACTATGCAGAAATGAAAATGAACAAATGTTAACTGTACACAAGACCAATTCACAACAAGTTGAGTGAAGAAAGTATCACGAAGATTGCACACTGTGTGATTCAATTTATACAAACCTAAAAATAAGGCTGGGGAGGTAGCTAAATGGTAGAATGCTTGCCCAGCATGCTGCAGACCCTGGGTTTGATCCCCAGCACCATAATAAATAAATAAATACATAAGCAAAATGAACCTGTGTTCATTCTAGAACAGGCATTAGAACACAGGAGAGAGTGACCTTTGAGTGATGTGACATGGCTTCTAATAATCCCTTCTTGTTGGCCTGGGGAGGCACTTACATGGGAATGGTCGCTGTGATCCCGTGAAGCTGGACACAGACAATTTGTAGGTTTTTCTGGATGTTATACTTCAACTAAAAATTGCCTGAAAATTTCCGGGTCAGTTTGGCACCAACATTAGTGCTACTAACGGCTGATCCATCCTAGCTCCCTTCTGCCCCCCATACCAGGGGGAACACAGTGCCAGGGAGGGACACAGAGGAAAGCCACAGCTTGGGGACAAGGGACCTCCCCTCCAGGAAGACTTCCAGGACTTCCCTTTTCAATCTACATAGGCTTTGGGGGGAGGGGCGAAGGGTAATGGGATTGAACTCAGGGGCACTCGGCCACTGAGCCACATCCCCAGCCTGACTTTGTATTTTATTTAGAGACAGGGTCTCACTGAGTTGCTTAGTGCCTCGCTTTTGCTGAGCCTGGCTTTGAGTTCAAGTTCCTCCTGCCTCGGCCTCCGCAGCCACTGGGCTGACAGGCTACATCATCTTTTTTTCATGGATACAATTGTTATTTTTGTCACCCCCAAGACCGTGAGCTCCCAGGACTCAGGAGCTGAGAACAGCAACATAAAAACAAAAATAACATTTGCTGGACAGTGTCAGTGTGTCCAGGAGTTTGTCACCTCCTGGAGGCCTGGTTCCCAGGCCACCAGACGGGAGGAGGACAGTGGGCCCTGGCCACTGGGCCTGGGCTCCCGAGTCTCGGGGAATGGGGCTGCGCTGCAGCCTGGTTTGGGGAGGGTCCCTTTCCAACCCTGCCCGGGAGGGTTTGGACTCCCAGGGTCAGTCTCTGCCGACAGCCCTCAGGACAAAAGCAAGGTGGAGGTCGGAGGCAACTGCTCCTGCCCCACCTCCAGGCCAGGGGTCAGGAAAAGCCCCTGGGAAGGGAAAGCCCTGCTCTGGGAGTGAACTGACCTCTGCCTCCCTCCACCCCCACCGACTCACCACAGGTCTCCCCGGCCTGCCTCTGACCCCCGCCCGCTGCTGCAGTGAGATCTCTGTCCCTTGCTCTTAAATAAGAGGTGCCTGGCTCTGCCTTCCTGGGAGGTTTGGGGGCTGCAGCAACCTGTATCGGGCTGGCGGGGGGGTCCAGGGTTCCAGGGACAGGCACTTAAAGTGGTGGCCCCCAGAGCATTAGGAGGGAAAGACAGGTGTCCCCGCCCCTCACATCAAACAGCTCCCCCTTGTCAGAAGCGGAAGCTTCCAGAGACAAAGCCCTGCCCAGGAGGCTTCTATTTCTACCGTGGCCAGAAATAGCCCAGAGAGGAGGGCCACCTTGGCAAAGATGACATGCCTCTCTACACCGGAGACCAGGGGCAGATGCTGGGCCCAGCAGGCAGACCTGGAATAGAGCTGAGAGCCGGGCACCAGAGGGGCCTTCTACCCAGCCAGCACACCTGCCCAGACACACACACAGCAAGCACACACAGCCCAGGCCTTCTAGGTCAACGCCAGAAAGGAACAGGAGCTGTCAGGACAGTTGACTTGCGAGCCAGGCGGTTGAAAGGAAAGGAGGAGTGGCCAGGCGCAGTGGCGGTGCACACCTATAATCCCAGCAACTCGGGAGGCTGAGGCAGGAGGATTGCAGATTGGAGGCCAGCAATTTAGTGAGGCCCTAAACGACTTAGCGAGACCTTGTCTCAAAATAGAAAATAAAGGGGGCTGGGGGTGTGGCTCCGTGGTTGAGAGCCCCTCAGTTCAATCCCTGGTACAAAAAAAAAAAAAAAAAAAACTATAACTGAAAGGAAAGCAGGAGGGGGAACTGAGAAGCCGAGTCTCCTCCAGGCCTTTCCCATTCCCTCTGCCCTTGGCCCTGACACCCGGGCAGGTGCTCCTGGGGAAGCTGTGAAACACGCAGGTGCAACGAGGTCACCTACTTAACAGCCTCCCTCCCGCTGTATTATTCATGGGCTCCCTTCTTCCGGCACGAGCTCCAGTTTCCAACAGCCCCTGGGCGAGCAGCAGGCCTGGCTTGGCAGGTCAGCCGGCTGGCCGGTCCAGCCCACAGAGGCGCCCCACGAGCACCAGACACCCCGCCCTCTCCCTCCCAGGAGGGAGCCTCTCGAGAAGTAACTCAGTCCCCAGCAACGCTTCTGGTAAAGCCAGGCACAAGACGCCGAGGTTTCCAGAAGGAGCCACAACACACACACACACACACACACACACACACACACGTCACACGCACACACCCTGAAGTGACTGTCCCAAACATGGCCCTCAGAATAAGTGGGGCAGCTCCTGCAAGGGCCCTGCCTTACCCACTTCTGTATCTGGCATGGTGTCCCATGAAGAGCAGGCGCTTAATAAACCTCTGTTGACTTGTCCCTCTTCCCAAAAAGATGGACGTCAAGCTGATAGGCGTGAAGAACACGCCTGAGCCCTTGGAAAGGTCGCTCTCTGGGTCTGGAGATCGCTGTGTTATATAAATATCTGTTATATCTTGTACATCCCATGTAATTTAAGCCATTGATGGAGTGACAATCAATAAAAAGGCCACGTGTGTATGTATTTACCTTGACTGGCATGCACCACAGTTCACTCTGCCACGCATCCTGTGGACTGACCCCTTGAAGGGGCGCTTTCTTTTCCTACTTTACAGATGTGACACTGATCCTGAGAATTCAGGCGCTTGGGTCAACACAGGACCGTAACGAAAGCCTTGACGCATGTCCCTGTCCACACGGGTCCCACTGCCTCGTGGTCGCCACGCACACACCAACACGATCCAAACACGAGGTCCGATTCTCTAACGAGGTCATTAGGGCCAAGACCCAGACAGTCCCGCCTGGGGACAGTTGAACGTACTCGGCCAGAAACATCTTGGGCAGCTTGAGCCATCCTGGCCAACAGCAGGGGACGGGGGGCTGGGTCAAATGTCAGGACCCCCTGCATTCAACACCCTAACTTTACAGACAGGAAGAGCTGAAGTATGTGGGCTTCCCGGGGGGGCCTGCCCTGCTGAGGGGCCCCTTGCTCGCTCCCATGGGGTTTTTTTTGTTTTTTTTTTATTAGCTCCACATGACATTACAATGATCTTGGCCATTCACACTCCCATGGGGGTTTAAACCACCCTCAGCTGCACTCTCTTGCACCCGTGCCAGATGCCGTAGGCACCCAGATGTTCAGCTCAGCCAGGGTCAATGACGGGTGAAGTCCACAAGCAATAAAAGACCCCCCAGGGCCAGACTGAAAGGGGCTGACCCAGACCCCTGTCCAGATCCTGATACTGCCCATGAACCTGAAGTGGGACTTCTGTCCCTTCTGAGCTCAGCCTTGCCTAGGCAGGGCAGCGATCATGATTAAGGTCTAACGCACAGGCTCAAGCCCACCCACCAGCTGCTAGCAGCAGGGCCTTGGGCAGACTGCTCAACCCCTCTGTGCCTCGGACTTATCACCTATAAAATATGGGAACAGAAGGCCCCATGTCCTGGGTTGTCACAGGGAGCAGGGGAGGTATTTCAGGTGAAGCGCTGAGTGCAGGGCCTGACATACAGTAGGTGCTTTATAAATGCTTCTTGTTATGACTGTCAGCTCTGATACTAAGTATATGACAGAGGTTACAAATTGGCCATCCACAGGTCACCCACGGCTGAAGGATTTTCCTCGTGACACCCACGTCCTGAGGCAAGGGACACTGACACTCAGGAGCCTAGAACAGTGCCTGTACACAGTAAGTGTTCGCTGAATGAGTGAAAAGCCTCATGGTGTTCTCAGATCTTTGAAGTAATTGCTAACATTTAAAGCAGGGAGATTTTAACTGGCTTTATTTTTATAATATGGATTTCTGGACACCTTTGAAGCATCAAAGGGTCTGGCCAGCCCAAAAGGCGTTCTGCCCACGAGCCTTAGCAACAGAGGCAAAACGGTAGCAGCAGCGCCCCCTTTGGACAAGGTGAGCATGTGCAGTTGCCCCAGCACCTGTGATAGGCACCTGCAGGCCCACCCTCAGCCCAGGACCAGTCACAGTGAGGAAGGTTTACCAGCCCCACAACACATACCCATGAGAGGAGACGGGCCTCCAAGCTGGCTCAGCCCCACATGACCCCGTGGTATCCAAATCCCCTGTCGACAGGACAGGTCTGCAAAAAATGTTCCATGTCGACCCAACTTTCTGCATTTTCCAGTGGCCTGCCCCCAGCCTCGCCCCCATGCTTAGAAATCTCCAAAGTGCAAGCCGGGTGTGGTGGTGCACACCTGTAATCCCAGCAGCTAGGGAGGCTGAAGCAGGAGGATTTCAAGTTCAAGGCCAGCCTTAGCAAGGCCTTAAGCACTCAGCTAAACTCTGTCTCTAAATAAAATATTTTTAAAAGGGCTGAGGATATGGCTCAGTAGTTAAGTGCCCTCCAATGCAAAAGGCCAGGGGAAGACAGACTTCACCCTTATCCTATCGTAAGCTTCTCTAAAATATGTTAACCATGGCAGGCTGCCCTCCACGTAAGTCCCCAGTGTCCCACGGAGAGGGCACATGGCATTCCACACACTGTGAGTGTGGTGTCTGGAGCTGGGGGTTCTGGGGGAGACTAAGTGGGCACGTGACCTCTTTTCCTTACCACTCCCATCCCAGCCTCCAAGAGACCTCCCCTGGCCACCCCAACTTCCCCCTAGCACACCAGGAACCTGGTGTTCGCTAGAGCACTCGTCCCTGTCCCCATCTGTGGTTGTCTTTTTGGTGTGTTTATCGTCTTTGTCCCTAATCATGACAGTAGCTGCCACTGCATGTGGCCTCTGAGCATCTGAAGTGGACCTGGAAGGAGAGGCCTGGGTGGAAGGCCTCTAGAAAACCAGCTCACAGTGAGTCCAAATCGGGATGTGCTGCACATGCAAAATACACACCCGATCCTGAAACTTCCTATGGGAAAACAAGCGTCAATCAATTGTGATATCGATTACATGTTGAAGCAACAACATTTTGGACACACTGGATAAAGCAAAAATCAATTACCAAAAGTAACAGCACCTGTGTCTTTAACTTTTTGCAAGTGACAACTAGAAAATTCAGAACTCCACCCGTGGCTTGCATTAATTTCTGGTGGGCAGGATTGCTGTAGGTTCTCAGCATGAGTCCCCAGCAACGAGACAGAGGCTGGCACATGCTCAGTATCGGCTGGCTGGATGGCTGAAGGAAGGACCTCTCCCGATGGCAGATGTGGGGCCCGAAGCACAAAAGAGGATGGATTTGGAAGCCACCTCCCTCACCTGTTAGCATGTTCCGGCTTTTTAATGGCTACAGACCCATGTTTCTCCAGCAAGGAGAAAGCCTGAGACCCCCATAGAGGGGCAGAGAGACCCCCCCGCTCAGAGTTCCGTCAGCTTGGTTCTCTGAAAATGGTCTCAGCACAATCCTGGCTCCAGAAAAGAAAGGCAAATCGGCTTCTCCAGATCCAGGGGCAGCTCAGAGCAGGAGAAGGGACGTGGGGCCTGGGGGCAAGGGTGGCTGGCCTCCTCTCTCTGCAGGGCCAGCCGGCGGGTGTCTCTGGAGGGACTTGCAGCAGACTGGCCTCAACCCTGGCGAGGCCGGGAACAGTCAGCATTCCTTGGGGACAGGACTAGTGATACAAATGGACACCCGTCAGGGTCACAGCTGCCCTGTCTCCTCCTCCTCCTCCCCAGCTCCTTCCTCTATTTCCCTTCCCCCTTCACTTCCACTAGCTCCCAAATTACAGCCTTCTCTCAGCAACAGACACAATCAAGGTAGCACGCGGGGCCCTTGTCACAAATGGCATCTCAGGTCCTCTCCAAATGGAAGATGGCCTTTAAAGAGGATGGCAGGGCCGCTAACAGCCTGCCTCAGGAAGACGCATCTCCAGGAAGGCGCGGCCCACAAGAGCCTCCTCCCTCTCCCACTGATGATCTGCAGGAAGCTCAGGGGCACTGATTGCCAGGCCTGGGCTGCTGGGCCCGCTAGGGCGGGAGGAGCGGGGCTCTGCCCTTGACCGGCCACCACCCTGGCCAGTTCATCTCAGGGCTGTGAGTGGGCCTCCCTGCCTCTGGGCCTCATTTTCCTCCATGTAAAGTGGCAGAACCAGCTGGGCTCTGGACTCCTCAGTCCCCGAGAGCAGGTGGCAAACACAGATGGCCAAAGGGGCCAGGAACTAGTAAAAATGGTAAAGCGGGTCAATATGAGGTGACAGGGAGGGCTGCAGACTCACCCAGAGCCACCTAAAAGGAGGCTGTGGGCGACACTCACACATGAAGGAACCACAGCAAAGTCAGAGGCAGGCACTGGGCGTGGAATGAGATGGTCTGGGAGGGACGGGGTGGGGGGAGCCCGCAAGGGGCTAGAACCTCTGTGTCTCCTTGGCGGGGATGGGGGGGGTCACACAGGTGCACCCACGTGTGGAAATCCACCACTAGCATTGGGGGTCTGCTCACCCCCTGATGTGCACGGATTCCTCCATGAAAGAATTTTTAAATAAAATTAAAGCGATAACCACAACCCAGCGCCAACCAACAGCTGTCAACCGAGAACCTGGACCAGAGGTCACCGTGTTGATCAGAAATGCCCAGATATGGGCTTTCATATGAATCTGCTGGATTTTTAAACGATATCAGTAATTCCCCATTACAGGACTAGTGATACAGATATTGAGGGTCCACACGCACACACCCAGTCTTCAGGCAGAACTGAATTTATGAACTTAGAAACTGTCAAGCCCTGAAAACCAGGGGAGGTTTCACTTCTTTTTGCCAGAATAGAACGTGCCTAACACATAACTAAGTAAAAAGGGAAATAAAAAAGTAACCATATTGTGCTTTACATACTATGTGCCAGGTTTTCTATAGGCCCACTGTGAAGCAACTGAAAATTATTTCAGGTTTTTTTATTTTTATTTTTAAGGTACTGGGGATTGAACCCAGGGGCATTTAACCACTGTGCTGCATCCCCGGGCCTTTTTATATATTTTTATTTAGAGACAGGGTCTCACTGGGTTGCTTGAGGCCTCACGCTAAGTTACCGAGGCTGGCTTTGAACTTGTGATCCTCCTGCCTCAGCCTCCTGAGCCGCTGGGATTACAGGTGTTCACTACCTTGCCCCACAATTATTCCCATTTTACAGATGAGGAAACTAAGGCCTGAGCAAAGCTTTATGCCAGAGCCAAGGCTTCAGAGCTCAAGAGCAGAACTGTTGTCCAACCCCAGTTCTGCCTGCCCCGCAGCGGCCTTATAAAAATCATGAAGGGAAAGAGTGATGATCAAAGTCACAGCCGGCCCTGGAGGGGTTTTAGAACAATATACGTGCTGAAACCAAGCACGGCGAGTCACCCTCAGCCTCACAGCCTCAGAGTGTCTTTAACATTTCCCACTCCCCTTCCACCAGCCAAGGGACCTCTCCCTGTCTGAGTGTGACGGAGCCCCAAGAGCACACATCCTGAGGCTCAGAAGTACAGACCTACCTCGGAGCCACTACGGGACCCAGAGACCCCGCTCCCCAGGACAGACCTGGATCACACCTCACAGGGGAAGACTAGGAAGTCATCTTCTTGTGGCACTTGTTCACTATGCCGGCTTCTCGCTGACGGTGAGGTCGGTGACAATGTGCATCTCCTGCCCTATGGGACTCTATAGAGCTATTTGCACACTGAATCCAAATAAATATGGTCCATAAATGTCCTCACGTTTTGTGAATTGGCTCTTTTACAAAAATTCTTGTAGACATTCATATCGAGCTATAGAAATTTCCAGCACCCCAGAAGCACCTCTTGTGTCCTGGTCATGAGAGTTCCCGGGGGAACCGTTATTCTGACATCTGTCACACAGAAGGGTTTTGCCTACAGCTGCTCCTTTTCTAGGAGCCCTTCAGTTCTCCGCAGTCCCCACCGCTCCCTGTTGTCTTAGATCTGGCCCTGCTTTACCCTTTGTCTGCATCCTAGCCCCTGGAGGCATGTGAGTTTGAGGCCCCCAACTCCAAGATCACAGACTCTCCTTGGGAATAACCAACATGAACAGTTGGAACTGCTTACAGACACAGAAGTGCTCAGTGTGTCGAGGATCACTTAGTACTAGGGCTGGAGAAGGCCAAGGGCGATCACCTGGCAGTGCCCATTCACTTCCCCAGTGATGGGGCACCCACTCCCTAGTGTGGTGGCCCCCTGGGGAGATGAGGAGGAGAGACACAGCTTGAGCCCTGGGGATAGCGCCCTGCAGAGCAGGGAGAAGCCTCATCAAGGAAGGACAGTGAGGGAGGGGCACAGGCTGGGAGGAAGCCCTCCCCCACCCTGTGATTCCAGAGCAGTGTCCCACGGAATGTGCAGAAATACAGATTCTTCTGGAGAACTGGAGAATGCACCCAATCCCCTCACCTTTTCCACCAAAGGCAAAATACTCTCATCCTGGAATAACCCTTCCAGCAGGGTCTCATTCACAAGTGACCTTGCTCACCTACTAATGACAAACAGGATGGGCCCAGTGCCGAGAGGAGCTCAAATCAAAGCTCAAAATAAAACAAAATGAATAATTAAAAAAAAAAACTATCATTGAATAAGAAACCAATCAGCCCCAAAGCAATTAATTTTTAAAACCATCTATATACATGGAACACTGAATGTTTTAAAACCCGAAGGTTCAAGAAAACTGTAAGACTTTATTCATTAAGCCATTTAAAAAAAAATTTTTTTTAGTTGTAGATGGACACAATACCTTTGCTTTATTTATTTTTCATGTGGTGCTGAGAATTGGACCCAGTGCCTCACGCATGCTAGGCGAGCACCCTACCATGGAGCCACCACCCCAGCCCATCATCTAGACATGTTAACTCATTGATTCTCAAAGCAAAGAAAAAATGCTTTCACATGGCGTCATGCTTTGTAAGACCCATGACCACACCAGTCTGCACCCTCAGCTTCTCCTAGGCACGTGGCACCTGGCAGAGCTGCCCTCTTCCTGCAGAGGCTAGCTGAGGAGGAAATGGTGCTCTTTTTGGCAGGACTAGGGTGTGGGAGCCATGTGATGACCTTCCATCTGTGACACAGGGCTCCACCAGGCCTCTGATCCAAATTTCAGGCCAGCCTGGGTCATCATCATTGTTTCTTTAGAGGACCAGGGGGTGTCCTACCACCATTCCTTGGTATTAACCTCAGAACTTAGGACCTTCCAGGGCAGTAGAGGTGGTATGTCCAGTCCAGGTTGGGGGGCGGGGCGGAGAGCCTAGCCAGTATCTCACCCTGCGTGGGCTGTCCCAAGTTGGCCTTAAGCAGCTCTCCCTCTCCAGAGCCCATGGCCACCCATCTGGGAGGAGTAGACGAGGTGGAGAAGGGTTGCTTCATTTCTTCTGCTTCTGCCCCAGGAGCCCTGGAGGCAGAGCACATGCAGTAGGCTCTCTGCCCCCCTCTTCCAGGCCCGTGTGCATCTACTTCAAGGTGCTAATTGCATGGACAGTTGAGCTGACACTTGGATCTGCTTAAAGGCCCCCCAAACACAGACAGCCTTGTGGCATTAGCAGGTACAACCTCGAGAAGCCAGCAGCAGATGGTTAACCTAACTGTAGCACAAGTGTCCAGGCGAATAAGTTTCATCTGGTTCTCACCCTGGTGTTCAATCCATTGCCTTGTTCGACAGGCTGCCCCCACGAGGCTGTGCAATGCTCATTCCCTGGAAAGCTAAGTGCACCTGCATTCCTAAAGGGCTCCTAGGTGATGCAGACGCTGCAGGTCAACAGGCTCAACTCAAAGCTTCGGGTCAATTCAGAGCTGCAAGGTGCCGTGAGACCTCCGCCTCCCAGAAAGAGGTGCATTTTAAATCAGCGCTTCAGAAAGGTGCTCTTTAAAACACTGAGCTCAAAGAAATGAACCTCAAATGGTAAGGTGACAAGGTAAGGTGGCTGTAGGGTGGGGCAGCTATTTGGGAGGTAACCAGGACCATCAGTCACCATAACCTCAAATCAAGCACTCTGATAAGCAGCTGTGAGGAGCACAGCTATTTAAAACCCAGGAAGGCCAAGGCAGAAAACTGTGGTTGGGGCCGCCAAGGCCAGGGCGCTGGCTGGGAGCCTCCCACCCTCGATGTTCTCCAGCAGCAGGGCAGAGTTTCTGTTCACACCAGTCACTTCTGTAGTGCCACCTTTTCAGTTCAAGGTGTACTCTAGCTCTCTGCCATGCAGGCAACTCGGCCTTCCTGCCCTGCCCAGCCCTGGAGAAACAGCTTCAAGCATGGCTATTTCTCCAGCCAAGGTGCCCCTTCCCAGCCCCTCCTCAGCAGTGACATCTGGCCCCTCACCCTCAGGTGCAGACCGCAGTGCGCCTATCCCTGCACCAGGAACCAAGCATTCATCCAAGCCAGCTCTCCCCGACCGTGGGCTGACTCATCGCCACCTTGCACCGACCGTGGGCTGACTCATCGCCACCTTGCACCTGGCCCCAGTCAGTCTGGAGGCACCCACCCCCACCCCACAGCCTAATTCTTCCCTATGCAAGGGTCTGACTCCACCCAGCACACAAACACGTAGGAGCACACACACATAATCCTTGTGTCTTCCCAGTTTATTTCAAATTCAAACTGGGTTGGGGGCACTTGCTAAGAAGCTGAAAGGCTAGGGTCAATGTCCCTCTGGTCCCAGAAGGCAAGTACTCTGAAGAGGCAGGTCTGCTTTCTGTGTTACTGGGAAGGGTGGAGGGGTGTTCCTACCCAGGAAAGGCTAATTTCCTCCCGTAGGCCCGACAGCAACAGGGCTGGGGCTGGGGTCGCAGAGGTGCGGCGGCTAGAGGCAGCAGGGCACTGGATCTCCCTTCTCTGCACAGAGGCAGGGGCTCCAGGTGCCGCTCCAGGAAAGAAGGCACTGAGTGCCCGCTGGCTGGCCCTGCCGCCACCCTGGAATGCGCGGACTCTGCACGAGTCCCGGGCTAAGCTGCCGGGAGAAGAGGAGCAATGCTCCCGTGGCGAGCCCCTGGGGACCGCCAGCCACCGCCACCACCACCGGTAGCCGGCCAGCTCCAGGGCACGGGAAACGGAGAGCGAGCCGCCGCACGAGGCTCTCAGCGCTGCGAGGGGCGCGACTTCTCAGGGTGGGACCGGATTGGGGAGGTTACAAGAGTCCCTTGGGGTCTTCCGTGGGCTTAGAGGGGGATGAGGGGAGAGGAGAGCTACGTGATTTTAGATTCCTCCAGCGCCACTGCCCACCCAGCCGTGGAGGTGCGCCACGCCCCATATTCCCGGTCCAAATAGGGACCCAGAGCCCAGAAGGGACCGGCTTGGATCCTAACGCCCTCTTTATCCCCGAAATTCTCCCCACCCAGACCTGACCCTCTCTGTTGCGCATAGAGAAAGGCACCTGAATACTCGCGGTCCCGGAACAAGGGTGGGGAGCGGGTGCGTGTCCTCCCAAGGCCAAGGCGGAGGGAATTAGAGTTCCCGGGAATTAAAGTTGCCGCGCGTCGGTCCGCGGGCTCGGAGCGAGGCGCAGGGCCTGGGCCAGGGGCATCGGGCAGGAGGCCCCGCGCGCCCGCCGCGGGTGATGGCCGCGACGGGAACAAGTGGCTTGGCCGCTGCGGTCTCAACCCCGCGATCCAACTTTCCTGCCGCGCGGCTGGCGAACAGCGCGAGGAAGGGAGGGAAGCAGGGAGGGAAGGGGCGGTGAGCGACTCTGGGTACCGTGTGCGTGAATGGAGCGGCGCCCCGCCGCGCCTCGGGCTCTCCTCTCCGCCGGATCGGCCCCCGCGGGCCGCCTGCTCGGGCCCTGGCCACCGCCGCGTCTCGCCGCCGGCACGAAGGCTCATCCGCGGTGCGCCGGCCGCTCTCCGGTCCCTCGGGCCGCCCGATCGCCGCTCGCCGGCTGCAACTTCAGGCGCGCCGCGGACTCGGACTAGGCGCACCCCGAACGTCCCAAGGCTCTGCACCCCCGCACTCCATTCCCGGGGCCGGCCGCCCCGCCCCGCCGGCTCAGCGCCTGGCAGCCGTCGGACGCGTTCTCTGGCCACGCATCGCGCCAGCCGCCCGCGCCCCTCTCTCCTGAGCCACAGCCGGCGCTCAAGTCCGCGATCAACTTTCCCTCGCTGCCTCCGCCCCGCTCGGCCCCCGCCCCAGACCCCGCCTCCTGACGCTCCCTCCCGCACCTCCGCCGCACCCAGCCCCGCCCGCGCGTCTGCACACCCCCACCCTGAAGCGCAGCCGGGACCCCAGGCCCCCGCCCCACCGCGCCCGCGAGGACCCCCGGGAGCGGCGCAGAGCCCAGCTGAGAACTCAGAGCATGAATATTTCAGTGCTGGCGGAGCTGCCCTCTGCCGATGTCATGGCACCGGCTGCTGTGGCAACTCCACGAATCCCCCAAAGGGGCAGGGAGGAAGCCCGCGGAAGCGGCCGCAGGTGTGTGTGGGAGCGGTGCCCGCTGGGCCCAGCCCCGCAGAGGGGTGCACAGAGGGTTGGGGACCCGGCCAGCCTCCTGCGCTCTCCGCGCCTCCGGCCGAGTGCAGAAACGCTCCCGGGAAAACGGAGCGAGCGGGCGCTCGGCCTAGGTGAGCCCGCGCCATCTGTTGGCTTTAAGCGCCCCCTCTCTGCACCCAGAGTCGCTGAGCTAGTCCTTGGAACTGCTGGGCCGGAGCATGGCTCCAAGCAGCTGCCTGTGACCCCCTACTCATGAGCTCCTTCCCTGTATGTCAGAATGACTCCAGATGCTTAGAAATGGGGGACACCGAGTTGGAAGAGAACCTAGAGGAGACCTAGGCACCCTCACCATACGAGAGTCCCTGCCGCAGCTCCCTGAGTGATGGTCTGCCAGCTCCCTTTGCACACCTATAGGTACAGGGACCTCTTGACTTTGAGACAGCTGGATCCAGGGAAAGTCTTATTCAGGTAATTGACGAGGGTTGTTCCCTGCCCTTGATCTTCATTTCCCCGGCCTAAACGTTCTGAATTTTCCCTAACTCTTTTCCAGTTGACAGGATTTCTGGACCTGCCACTGTATGGGTGAGCATATTGATAGTAGCTGCCTGGAGCAAGGCTCTGGGCTGAGTCTGTCTGAGCCTCCAGTCATTCTACCTATCTGCCACACAGCCTCTCTGCAAGGTCCTGTCATTTTCTCATTCTCATGGTGAGAAAGCAGGCTTCTGGAGGGCCAGTAACTGTCCCTATGATGGAGGCAGGAAGTGAACCGAAATCCCTGTGTTTCCAGAACTCCACTTCTTTAGAGTTCATTCACTCATATTTGCTACAATGTGCTAACTCACTGAGGTGGGTTCTAGGAGTATGGTCCTGTGCCTCATGCTCTGAAAGGGAACAGACCTTGGTCAATGAATCATAAATAGCTGAAATACAGCCAGAATCAAGCTAGGTGTGGTGAATTGTGCTTTAACATACCTGGGAAGTCTTTCTTGGTCAGGGAAGACTTCTTGGAAGAGGAGACCCCGCTGAGATCTGAAGGATAAGCAATGGAGAGAATGGAGTTTTAGGCAGGAGAAATAGTATGTGCAAAAGCCCTGTTGTGGGTAGCAGCTCGCAGGAAGGGAAAGGTGGCCAGAGAGGCTGACGGGCAGAGACGGTGGGGCCCGTGCAGGGAACACCATGGGTGAGTCAGCCCCCATGGGGCTTGCCCTTAATCCTAAAGGAAAAGGCTCCAAGCAGATGGCTGGGGAGGAGGCTGAGGGGCAGGAGTGTTAGGATCTGTAGTTATAAAAATAGGGGTGCACTGGGAGGTAGGATGACCAGAGGAGTCTGCTTCCATTAAAAATGTTTACTATGTGCCAGGATATTTTCTAGACCAGGGGTCAGCACACTGCTGCCTGTTGTCAAATCCATCCCATCACCTGTTTTTGTAAATAAAGTTTTATTGAAACTAAAGTTTCGGTGTCTCTCAGACATACCTATGGAAGTGACTCCTTCCATGCTACAGCCACGGAGTTAAGGAGCTGTAGACTGCACCGTCCACCAAATGAAAGCATTGACTAGCTGACCCTTTACAAAAAAAGTTGGCAGTCCCTGTGACTGCAGACCCGTGGGTACGTCAGTGAGCAGGAAACACAGATCCCGGCTCTGATGGAGCGCATCTCATTGGGTTGTCTCGGTTGCCATGGTAATTGGTGCCAGAGCCTGGCATGGGTGGGGCAGGGGTGGAGGAGTGCTGGGGGGGGGGTGTGAAAATCTACAGGACTAGCAAGGGAGTGAGGCTGGCCGGGAGGCCAGTGTCAAGGAGAAGCCCCGCCCAGCCTCTGGCTTGTGGAAGTCTATGGACAGGTGCTGTTTCCTGAGATGGGGCTCCCAGCCGGAGGGCCACACAGGGAAATGGGCTTGTCCCAGATAGTCTCGGTTTTAGACAGAGAGGTGGAGCTGGGGATCAGGAGATCTGAGTTCCCAGTTCTAGATCAGCTGGATGGTTGTGGGACTGGACACGGGACCCCTCAGGGCCTGGTGTTCCCATTCATAAAATGAACATGGAAGAGTTTCCCAATGTTTCACCAACCTTTACACCTTCTTTCTTTCTGGTTTATCACCATCTCTTTGAAGCCGTGACTGCCCAAAACTGTCTGCAACCATTTTACACATGAACAAAATAGTGCTGAGTCCAGGGAGGCCATCACCTCCTCAGATGTGGACATCATGCTTCTGTTTATAGGATTCCTTGGCAGCCACTTTGATTCCACATGTATTTGTCAAGTCCCTGCTTTTTACGAAGCACTGGGCTAGGAACGGGGGTGTCAGGGTGCAACCAGCCCATAGAACCACTCTGAATCTGTAACAGGGGAATTAAAAAACAAAAAGGTGGGCTGGGGTTGGGGTTCAGAGGTAGAGCACTCACCTATCATGTGTGAGGTACTGGGTTCAATTCTCAGCACTGCATATAAATAAATAAAATTAAGTTGACAACTAAAAAAAATATTCTAAAATAATAATAGTCTAGCAGGGAAAGAGTGACCAAAGAGAGAGCATGACTCATTCTCAATGAATGCCTGCAAAGAGATGTCCGAGCTGGGTTTTGCTGGGATGACTGGGAGTTGCACAGGTGGAGAGGCACAATGGTGTTTTAGAGGGTAAGAACAGCATGTGCCAAGGCCCAGAGGTGAGCACACAGACTCCCCGTGAGGAGTGTGGAATTCTGGATGTGAATAGCAGCCTCACTGTTCTGCACATGTACCTGACAGAGCAGGACGGGGATGTGGGCAGAGAACTCAGAACTGGGGAACAGAACTCAGCCTCTGTGCTCTGAACATGCAAGTCAGGAGTTTTCAATCTCCGTGAGATGAATTCCTGGAGTTTTAGCCTCTCTCCCATTTGGGGGTTTCCATTTCCCAAGCCATTTCAGAGCTGTTCCATCAACAGCTCCCAGAGTTCTCTCCGTCACCCCTTCCTTAGGAAACTTCCTCCACTTCCCGACACCCAGGGCATCCAGGAAAGGAGACAGGTGGATAAAGGGGCACCTCTTACTGTCTTATGGGATCTCGGAACCTCCCTTGACCCCTCTGAGCCTGTCCTTTTCCATGGTTGAGAGAATGGGGTCTGTCCAGCCCTCTCTGGGAGCAGAGTGTGGAAGCACTTTGACAGGGCAGAGCCCCACAGAGCCACCCACCACCCAGGACCCAGCATTATCCAAGGCTCCTCCTGGCCGGGAAGACTGACCAGTGCAGGCAGGAAGGGATGGACCAGGCCCTGAGCTGTCCCCAAAAGCTCCTGTGTCCAATGCTCCGGCCCTAACTGCTGGGATGCTTGGAGGTGTGCGAACTTTGAGAGATGGGCCTAGTTGAGAAGTTAGGTCAGCAGGGCGTGTCCTGGAAGGGGACATTGGGACCAGGCCTCTGTTTTCTCATTTCCTGGCCGCCATCAAGTGCTCCCCTCCATGATATTCAGCCTTGACACAGACCCAAAGGGGTGGGGCCGAGTGACAGTGCTCAGAAATCATGAGCCAGAATAAATCTTTTGTCCTTAAAAATTGTTTATCTCAGGGGTCAGGGGCTGGGGCTCAGTGGTACAGCGCTGTTCTCTCATGTGTGAGGCCCTGGGTTTGATCCTCAGCACCACATAAATAAAGGTATTGTGTCCACCTACAACTAAAAAAATATTTTTTAAAAAAAATTGTTTATCTCAGGTATTTTGTCACAGCGATGATAAACTCATTGCAAAAGTCTAGCTGCACTCAACTTGGAAGCTTGAGGGGAGCTGTAAAATTTAGAAATAGTCATGACTAGTCTCATATGCACAACCATGCAAAGCACCTGGCCAGGGCTCCTGGGGCCTGATCTGGGTGTGCTCTTGGCCACCAGCCTCCGTTGGTTCCCATCTGTTGTCTGGGCCTATACTCCAGCCTTCTGGTTGATTCTACAGCCCCACCCCCCCCCGCCCGCCATCTAACCAGTAGTTCATCTCCTGCCTCCGTTCGTTATCCAGAGCTCGCTTCTGTTGCTGGTGGCCATGAGAACCCTGGCTGGTTCCCTTCCCAAGATCACAGGGGAGCCCACCCGGGACAGCAGCATGGCTCAAGTCACTTCCCGCTCTTTGGTCAAAATTAATAAGAAAACCAAAAAGTGGCACCCTGACCCCTTCCACCTCAGGGCCTCCTGTCCCATCCAGAGCCACGTTGACTTCCAGGCCCTCCGAGGCAGGGACCGTGCCTTTGTTCATTTGTCTAGCCACCAGTCCTGCAGGGCCCCAGGGTGCCAAGCTGGGCTGGTACTGAGGACACAGAGAAACACAGGACATCGGTGTGGCCCTCGGAGACACTACCGTCCAGAGAGAAGCAAACAGGAAGCAGTAGACGGGCCAGTCTTTAGGCCAGGACTAAGTTCTACAGTGACAGAGGGGATCTCAGCAGGGTGCCACCCACCCTCACCAAGTCCTGTGGCAGTGAGCTGGCCGAGGAGCGCGTGGGCAGAGGAAGGAAAGAGATGAATCCTGGACGCCATGCCCCGGAGCCTTGGGCGTCACTCAGCAAGTGGTCCTGGGATGGAGCAGCACAGGCCACAGGTGGGGACACAGGGCCCTGGGGAAGCATGCAGGCCAAAGGAGGGGGAGGGGAGCGTGCCCTGTCCCAGGAGGCCCCGGCTGGCTTCTGGCAGGTAGGACACCACCCATTCAATGTCTCTGCATCCCTGATCCACCAGGTGGCCAGCGGCTTGCAGGTGCTCTCCATGAATAAAGAAGGGAGGGAGGGAACCACATGCGTGGCTTTAAACACGTCCCGCCTGGTATTGGACTGGCCCCGCCTTGGCGTTCCTGCCGTCCCTGGGGGCTTTGGGCCCTGCTGCCCTCCCTGAGGACCGGACCAGAGGCCGAGGGGTGCAATGGAAAGCCCATGGAGACTGGGCTGCAGTGGGCTGGGCCTGGCCACCCAGTGGGAGTGGCCACCCAGAGGGAGCCTCAGCTTGCTCTGCGGTAAATGGGCGTGAGAGTCCCCAGCCCCTGAGAACACCTCCCAAGATGGCCATTCCGGTCAAAAGAGAAAAACACACGTTAAAGTGCTCAAGAAACTGTAAAAACAAAGCGACACTCAGAACCAAGTCTCTCCTCCCTGGAGGGTCAACGAGTGTTTTTAATGCACACCGAAGCCTGTCCTCCGGGTGTCCTGTGTCACTGTTTCCCGCCTCGCGACGAGGCACGGTTTCCTGCTCCCACCCTTGGCTGGTGAAAAGCTGTTTGTCGCTTCCGGCCCACTCCTCCCGGGTGGCGCTGCCACCATAAAGCAAACATGTGTGCTCCTGAGCTCCTTTGTGGGCCCGTGGAGCCCGGCACAGCTGTGGCAGCTCAGCTGGGCTTGGGGAAGGCTGGGGGGGCTAACAAGGTGGGCCAGGGCCTCCCAACTGCAGAGCAGAGGACCCCCAGGATACCCCCAAGGGACATAGGGTTCCCTGGGCACAGTCCTGGAAGCTCAGCCTCCCTTACAGGGTCCGCAGAGGCCGCCTGCCTCCCTCGCGTTCTGCCCCTCTCCCCGATCCCCGGGCCCATCATTTATTTATAAGGTGTTCATAGCAAATGAATGACAAAAAGTTAGAAGCTAATTAAAGCTGGCACAGATTGGCACACGAGGCCATGAATTATGCATTGGTGCAGAATGGTGGTTGGTGGCAAGGACTGGCACCGAGTGCCCCAGGCACTGGGGGAAGGTGGGCCCGGGGCCCCAGCTCTGCCTCAGCCCCTGCTGCCTCTCCGAAGAGCTTTCCATCCAGGGCCTTTGTCAGGCTGTGTCAGCCACCACCCCTCAGGGGGCAGTTCCTCTCTGCCCGGCCCAGACTTCCTGGCAGTGAGAGGCATCAGCGCCATGAGCACAGGCTGGACTCATCCCACAGAAGCACGTCACTGGCAATGGCTCTGCAAGCACGTGCCTGTGACAGTGCCACAAAAAAAAGAATGAGCAAGGCTCAGCTTCCAGAAGGGCAGAGGCAGAAGGAGAAGGCCTGAGACGCACAGGTCACTGCTGACAGGAGCTTCAAGTCCATACCGTCCAAATCTTATCCTGTACTCAGAGATGGAGAACCTGAGGCCCAGAGAGGGACAGGGTCTAGACCAAGTCACACAGCTAATGATGCTGAGGATAGGATTTAAAGCTGGTTTGGTGCCACTGTCGCGAATGCTTTGCCAAGATTGTGCCATTCAATTCTCATCTGAAAAAAGACACTATACTTATCTCAATTGGCAGATGAGGAAACCAGGGCAGTACAGAGATGCAAAAGCAACTTGTCCAAGGTCACCGAGATAAGCAGGGGCAACTAAATCAGGCAGCCCGACTCCAGGCCCTGGCCCTGTGGGCAAGGGTAGTGGCCGCAGCCCTGGCTCCTGGGACATGGGGCAGGGATGTAACAATAGGATCAGAGACTAGAGCTGATCGTTCTGACCTGAAGGCTCCCAGGTGACTCTAAATGCAGAGGAAAACCAGTGGGGTGTGTATACGGGGGAGTGAATCCTGGTCCTAAAAGCCACACGTGTGAGTTCTTGCTCTGCTCCTCCCACTCCGTGACTCTGAGGACATGACTTCACCTTTTGGTGCCTCAGTTTCCACGGCTATAAAATGGGGTGAGCAATAGTTCGGCTCTGGAGTTGGGCTGTCTGGGTTGCCTAACTTCCCTCTGCCTGGGCCTGCTCACGGGTAAGAGTGACATCACTAATGCAGCGACGGTGAATGAAGTGACGAGTATCAAGGGTGCCTAGCACACGTGCTCATGGAGATGGAAGCCATGATCATTATGTTGTCCTGGCACTGGGGCACCTTGTCCCTCCTGGGTCACAGGCTGTCGGGCCACAGAGCTGGGTCCCCAGGCCGCCTTCCTGGGTGCCAACGCTGTCTCTTGGCACACGGGAGCCAGGAACCCGTTATCACCGCAGACACTTCAGCCACGTAGACCACCACGGCTCTCAGTTTGGTGTATTCCTTTCCAAGGAATGTTCTATGTACATATGGAAACATCTAGTTTTTTTGGCTGGGAGCAGGGTTGGGAGAGAGAGAGAGCCATCGATCACGGCACACTTCTGTACTTTTGACTTTTGAACCATATGAATGGCTCAAATGTGAAAAATAAATATAAAGGGTAGGCTTCAGGCAGGAGGAAAGTGGTCCCAGATGGAAGCTTGGATTTTCAGGAAGGAAACAAGAGCAATAGAAAGAGAAATACGAGTAAATACAAATGATATTGGTTGTATAAAACAATAAAACTAATGTGTAAAATAGAGAATTAAAATCTCCAGCACCATAGCACATGAGCCAGGAAGGGGGCACACGAGTTAGAATGTTCTAAGGTCCTCGCATCGTCTAAGCGATGGGTTGGCATGTGGCTATGTGGTAAACATCAATAAATCAAGGGAACCCGCTCCGTCTCCAGGCTAACCCTAGAGGAATGGTAATTGGATGTCTCACTAACCAGCCGGTAGGGGGAAATGGAATAATGAAGTGTTTTATACGTGTGTATGTGCTAAAATTTTAAAGAATTGTTGTTTATAAATAGAGTCATACTGCACATATTGTTCTATAACTTTCCTTCTCTCTTAAGATATGTCCTGTGGCTCTTTCCACATGGACACAGAGGATGTGCCCCTCCTCTTTATGTCTGCTGGTGAATATTCCAGAAAATGACGGCAATGACAGAGTGTTAAAGTGTCAGGCCCTTCCAAGAGCAGGATCCTGTGTGACTGCACAGGTCATACCCCCACCCCAGAGCCCACGCTGACCGCAGTTCCCAGGCTATGTGTGCAGCCTGGTCTGTGGCCACGAGCAAGACCTGCTCTCTTGAAGTTCTGAGCCCCCACCCTGGCCCTGTTAGTCACACATCAAAAAACCTAACATCCATCAAAAATAAAGGGGTTGCCAGGCACGGTGGCACACACCTGTAATCCCAGCAGCTCGGGAGGCTGAGGCAGGAGGATTGCGAGTTCAAAGCCAGCCTCAGCAACAGCAAGGCACTGAGCAACTCAGTGAGACCCTGTCTCTAAGTAAAATACAAAATAGAGCTGGGGATGTAGCTCAGTTGTGGAGCGTCCCTGAGTTCAATCCCCAGGGCTCCCCCCAAAATAAAGGAGCAGCCTTAGATCATCTTGTCTCTTTTCTCCTGTCTCCTACTGCAGTCAAACCACCCCAGAAAGAACGTCTTTCCATTTTGTTTGCTGGTTTCAAAGAACAGGGCTCCCGTTTGGTATGGTCTGTACATGGCTTCCTGCTAGATACAAACCTCCTTTGAATCATCTCTTTGAGTCACATGGTGATAGTTATTCCCTTTTGAATAGCTTATTCTATTGTAGTTCATGTCGGTATGCAGAGGACAAAGTCTCCACTTGTGCTGTTCTGGACCCTGTCTAATCCCTCTTCTAGAACCAGAAGGGATCAGAACTTCTGCTCCACCTCTGGCAGGCAAGTTTGGCCCTTTAATAAGATTGTTTTCTTATTGTGTATTTATTTTGATAGTTACCTTTCATTGATTGCAATTAGTACTGTTTTATTTCCATTTATGGCAGTGATTAAAAAGGTTTTAAAAATAAATTTAAGAGTTTGAAGCCAGATGTGGTGGTGCACGCCCTGTAATCCCAGCAGCTCAGGGGGCTGAGGCAGGAGGATAGCAATTTCGAGACCAGTTTCAGCAACTTATTTAGACCCTTCCTCAAAATAGAAAGGACTAGGGGTGTAGCTCAGTGGTGGAGGGCCTCTGGGATCAACCCCCAATACCATAAATTAATTAATTAAACTATTTGAAAATAAGAGATTAAAATTTGGGTTAATAACAGTATAGTTGGCACACAGGGCCAAATTGGTCAATGTGTGAAGTGAATGGTTGAAATCAGTGAATGGCTGAATTAGGTCAAGGTGTCTCTGTATCATGGCAACATCCCAAGCCCTCCTTCTCCCTGTGAATCAGGCCCAGGTAACTTTTGAGGTTTGATCCAACCTCTCTTTCTACCAGGCCTCCATCCCAGCTGGAAACTGTGCAGATACAGAGGGGCAGGGGTGGGATGTTCAGAGAGGTGCTCTCTATAGTAGAGGCACAGGGGACAGAGCCTCAGTAGTGAACTGGTTGAACAAACCTGCTTTCACCTGTCAGTTCTATGGACCACTCTGCTCTTTGGACCTTCCACCCCTGACCTTGGCTCTGCCACTGCCCACCTGCCCTTCCTCTGCTAAAACCCATCCTCCAAGTCGCATCGCTTCCTGGAAGCACCCCCCCGCCCACCCTGGGTCCTGGGCCTCTTGTGACCCTGGGGATCCTTACCTTAGGGATGGCTCCCTGTAGTCTCTGTATAGCATGGAAATCTGAGGGAATCTTTTCAGACTATGTCTTATTTCCAATCAGGTGGTAGCTCACAAAGGGCAGAGGTGGAGGCATAGCTGTGGGTGTCCTGCACAGGGCTCAGAAGACCAGGGTTCAGCCCACTCTGCCTCAATGAACCCGCACAAGGAAACCCCAGGCTCAGTGTCCTCATCCTAATGATGAGGACAGAGTCCTTCCTGCTCTGAAGGTCTGAGACCATTACAATAAGATTTACGGTTCTTCCATTTTAAGAGCGTTGGGTTCATAATCTCACTTAATCCTCTCAACAAATGGCAACGGTGCTGGTGCTACTGTCTCCACTTCACTGATGGGACCACGGAGGCACAGGGAAGCCCCAGCATGAAGATCAACAGGCCGCGCTGCGGTGTGAACCCACCACGAAGCCTCAGGGGCCACAGACGCTGCTCCCGTCCTGCCAACACCTAGTGCAATGCTGACCACACGGCTTTCCTCCAAGGCGGGTGGGATCCAGGTGTTTCCATCTCAGAGCTCTGCTGCCGGAGCACCTGTCACTGTGGCCACACACAGGTCACCAGGGCAAGGCAAGAAAGGATGGAGGAGTCCATGGGTTCCTAACTGCCTTGTCCTGACGGGGTGAAGGGTTCGCATGTCCCTCCTGCTCCCCTGTTTCCCTGGCCAGACTGTCCATCATGTGGCTCCCACGGGGCCACCAGGAGGCTGAACTATGGAGTGGTGAGCAACAAGAATCTGCAGCACAGAAGCTGAGGGACTTGACCTAGGCCACCGGGAAGTGGCAGAGGCAAGGATTTGAACCCAGATGGTGAGACTTGGAAGTTTCTACTTAGACACTCTTCTCTGTCATCTCCAAGGAAGTGCCCAGTCCACAGAGGGTGAGTAATGAGCTTAGTGGGGACAGGTAATCATAAAGAGGGTGAGTAAACTGATCAAGGTCAAACAGCTGGGAGGCAGCTGGATGACGTCTGAGTCCCCCTGGAGACTCTCACCCAGGGCCCTGCACAGCCAGGGAGGCGGAAATGAGGCTTGAGTTCTCAGTCCAGGCCCTGCCCACCCTTTGCTGACCAAGCTAGGCAAAGATGACCTTAGGAGGGAGCCGTTTTCCAGAGGCATCCGGAGAACCCTGAGGACAGACCACCTGCCGCAGCCTTGTCCTGGGCCTGGGAGGGAAAATTCCCGCAGGGCGATTCCCGCCCCCGCCCCGACCAGATCTGCAGTGCGGGCGCCACCTAGAGGCCGAGAGCGGAGCGGCGCCTCACTTCCGCGTGGGTGGGCGGGGCTTGGGAAGCCCGGCTCAGGGGCAGCTCCTCCACGCGGGGGGCTCGGGCCACCAACCACTTCGCGGTTGTTCTACCCCTGCCCCCTGTTCCCAGAACTCCCGGGTCTCTCTATGGTCGTGCTTCTATTACAAATATTAATTGAACACCTTGTATGGGTCGGGTCCGGACTCCTGGGTTCAGTCTCGCCGGGCCACTAGGTGTCAGTGTGACCCTGGGGCAGTCCAGCTTCCTCCCCTGGTAAAATGCAGGTGACAGTTAGGGACCAGGCCTGCGTCCGGCCTGAGTTTGAATCCCAGCAGCGCCACTTCCTTTTTGAGTTAATTGACCTTGTTGCCCCAGGTTAGCTTGTCTGTAAAACGGGTGGATGCTGCCTTCCAGAGTTGTGTTATCAAGACTAAATTCCATCTAACTAAGCTGCTCGGGATGGATGAATTGTCTTTGCTTCTTGTGTTTTTCTGTTCCCTGTAATGAACATATTAATACTTTAAAAAAAATAGATATTTTAAACAAGGATTAGGGCTGGGGCTATAGCTCAGTTGTTAGTGTGCTTGCCTCACATGCACAAGGTCATGCTCCCTTTCCTCGACCTCCTGAAATTTGAAACATGGGCTCAGTTTCCATGGCTTCCCTACCGTTCTCCCTAAGAAAGATCCAGATCGGCCTCCCGAATTTGCACCCTGCCCACCTGCACCAGACCAGGCAGTGCCCCAAAGCCCTGGTTCCTGGAACAGCGCTCCTAACCCAGACCCAGCCAGTGCATTGGGTGAGGGGGGGGGCTCCTCCTTCCTCCTGGGGTTGCCTCTGCCTTCATGGTGGGGATGTGGTAAATGGTATCAATTCCCCAGAGCTCCCCAGTGCACAACCACAGTCACTGTTCATGGCTGCCCTGAGAATGAAATTCTCAGTAACGAAAAAACAGGTTCACGGGGATACACAGCCCAACACCTGGCACTGGGAGAGGAAAGAGGGGCAGGTAGAACACCTGTAGCTTTAGACGATCTCAGAAAGAACTATTATTCCAGCTGAGACAGAGGCCCAATTCCCTCCCCTGACCCCCCCTTCCTAACCCCAGAGGGCAATGTAAGCACCTGCTCCTGCTTCTGACAATTGCAGGCCTCTGTTTATCGCCCAGACTCAGTTTCCTCATCTGTGAAATGTGGGTATAATCCCTGGCCCGTTTCCTCCCTCCATTTGTGAGGTAAAGAATCTGACACTCTCCTATCAACAGAGCTGTCCCTTTGAGAGCAGGGACACAACCTTTTCAGACATCCTGACCATCTGCACCTCCCCAGGCTCCTCCCCTTGTTCACCTATTGGGGAGGTCACGGGGACATGGGGGACATAGTGGGCGTCTGTCTTCACTTGAACACCTCAGCAAAGGTGAAAAGAAGGAACTGACCTTCCCCGAGGGCACCTCAGCCTCCCTCTGCTTCCCCTGCCTCCCCGGCTCTAGGCCACCCCTGCCTGTGCCCCCCATCGCATACACGCACCACATCATTTCACCCTTCAGCAAACTCTGGGGCTGGCACCAGCATCCCTGTTTTAGACATGAGAACTGAGCCTCAGAAAACTTCAGTGGAAGAAGCCGGGTTCGGGTCCAGCTCGGCTGGGCTCTCCACTGAGTCCACCTTTGGACCATGCGGGCACCATGGCTGGTGCTCATCGGGTGTCCGGAGACAGCACCAGGCACTGCGCAGACTTCATTTGATTCCATCCCTACACCACCCTGCCAGCTGCCCCGTGTGACAGGTGAGGAAACTGAGTCTCCGCCAGCGGAAGGGAAACTAGGCCCTCCTCCGCCATCCTGGCTGATGCCTTGGGAGTCGACAGATTACAGTAATCAGCTAATGCCTGCGCAGGCCTCTGAAGATGAAAGCCCTCATTGAAAGCGCTAAGTATGGTGATTAAGTGGGAAGGTGGAATTAGCTGCACAGGGGGGCGGCAGCCGCCATCGGGCGAGGATTAGTGACTTGCTGCCCATCTATGCAGATGTGGGTTGGTGGGGGGAGAGACTGAGAAAGGCTGGTAGCTCTCTGGAGCTGCTCACGCGGAAGAAGGGGAGTGACTTTGAGGACCTGTGAGGCAGTCGGGGCTCCAGTGTGGAAGGGACAGACCCACAGACACAGGACAGAGTGAGCCCTCAGCTCCTCACCCGCCCCCCCCCCCATTCACCTATCCATCCACTGAGTACTAATGAGGGCCTGCAGGTACCAAATGTGGGAGGGGGTGGCGCTGGGAATGCAGTGGAGAGCAACAAGCTCTCAGGAAGCTCCCAGCCCCGGGGAGGAGACACATAACCATAATCACACATCAGGAGCTGGGTGTCAGGAGACATAGGTCTGTGATCCCAGGGGCTCTGGAGGCTGAAACAGGAGGATCACAAGTTCAAAGTCAGCCTCAGTAACTTAGTGAGACCCTAAACAACTCAACAAAGCCCTGTCTCTAAATAAAATATAAACAGGGCTGGGGGTGTGGCTCAGTGGTTAAGCACCCCTGGTTCATTCCCTGGTACTGTTACCGCTGTTGACCAGCGACGAGTCCTTGCTTCCCCAATGTTGAAGAATAACACCAGAGAGCACGCCGAGGCAAGGTCAGAGTAGAAATTAGAAGTTTATTAAAGGACAGCAGAAAAGACTTCTCCCGGAGGAAGAAGAGGACCCAAGAGGTGGAATCCCTCGAAGTTCGGTTGTCTCCCCTTTTTATAGTTTTGGTGATGTAAGGGGGAAGGGTTGGGACACAGCTGGGCCAAACAAGTAATCTGGGCAGGAAGGACTTCATTATCACATCTTTGGGATGGGCTATCTCCAAATCTGTTGGTGCTGTTCCCAGGGTTCCATTAACATTTCTTTGGGGTGGACTTTGGCCTAGGGCCTTTCTGGGACGTCATTAACATTCCATGAGTTGTCCTGCGTCCCGTTGGGAATCACTATCAGCATGGCCTCCATTTTAGATTTCACTCGATATTAGACCCGATTTACCTAACTACACTGACTACCTAACTTTAAATCTGGCTTCAGTACCAAAACAAAACAAAGAATCACATATCAAGGAACTATTGTTAATTTTTAAAATAACAGTATTTATTTGTAAAGACTATTTTTAGAGTAGTTTTAGGTTTACAGAAAAATTGAAAATACATTTTAGCATATAGCTCCTGCCCCCCACACATGGTGTCCCCATCATCAACATCCCCCATCAAAATGGCACATTTATTGCAATTGATGGAGCTACATGGAGACATCATTGTCACCCAGCGCCCACAGTTCCCATGAGGGTTCCCGCTGGGTGGCGTTCGTTCTTGGGGTTTGGACAAACGTATTTATAACGTGTATTTGTGGCTCTATCTTATAGAAGCACTCTCATCTCTTAGTGACAAGATATTCACAGATGCCGTGACATGATGCCTCCATTAACAGAGTGGAGGGCTGCGGGTGGCCCGCGGGAGGGCAGCCCTGAGTGGGTCATCCCTGAAGCCAGCGACAGGTACATGGAATCCATGGTGCTGTTCTGCTATCTTTTATAAATGTGTGTCATTTTCCATAATAAGAGTTCTTTTTAAAACCAAAGGCAGATAAATAACCACCCTCATGGTAAGGACCACAAAGGAAAAGTAAATGGTATAACAAGTGTAACCCTTTCCGTCTTCCCCTCCGTCAAGGGCAGCGTGGCAGTGTCCTGCGGAGAGGGGCCTACTTTGGGGGCACCACCAGCAGGCTCTGACAGATGAGAGTCCTAGGGCACCCAACACCAGCACCAAGTTCCCACTTCAGTAGTGATGGCAGGACAGGAGGAGGCCCTACCCAGCTCCTGCCTGTGACAGGTGTGCGTTACTTACCTGCCCTGAGCACAGCATCCTTAAAACAGCCTCGGGGAAGGAGCAGGACTCCCACTTTATAAATGAGAAAAACTAGGTTGTAAAGGGTGTGAAAGGACTCACCCGAAGCCAGCAGCAGAGCCAAAGATGGAGGCTTGTGACCCTGTCAGTGTCACCCCCATCAGCTCTACCTGTTGACTCAGCTACCATTCCTGAAAGGCGGGGAGGTGAGGGGAGAGGATCCTTAACAAGGCCTATTGCTGGGACCTCTACCACAGAGCTATGGGCCAGAGGAGTCAGGGCCATTCCTCTCCAGGGCATAAGGGCAGGTGACAAGGAGGGCTGTTGTCTCCTAGAAATGCGCAGAGCCACGTGACCTTGGGCCTTCACACAGAGAGAGGATGGAGTGCAGGGTAAGAGCCCCCCTCCCAGCAGTGCCCTCGGCTGCAGTTTGGTGGGATTTGTGAAGGGAAGGGGTCCAGAGCTGGGCAAATTGGCACTGCTTGGGCACACGCTGGGGGCTGGGGGGTGCTGAGAGGGGCCGTAGGGAGCTCTGAGTGAAGGACCTCAGGCTCTGGGAGTGGGAAGCTCGGCAGTGCTGGCGAGGGGGGCTCTTATACCCCTGCACTCCATCCTCTCTCTGTGTGAAGGCCCCAAGGCTCCACGGTGGCTCTGGATTTTTTTAGCTGAGACTCGCAACAGCCTCCTTGTCACCTGGCCCTTATGCCCTGGAGAGGAATGGCCTGGACTCCTCTGGCCCATAGCTCTGTGGTAGAGGCCCCAAGCAATAGGCCTTGTAGGAAGCAAGCCCCCGCCTCCATCAATGAACAGTAAAAATGAACAAAGCCAAATAAAAGCCAAACATCAAGCAGCACTCACTTCTTACAGCCACTGTCCTCCTGGTTGGGCAATGACCCCTCCCCTGTGTTCTCCAAGATGTTTCCAAAAGCAGATGGAGGCAAGGGTTCAAGTGCAAGCAGTGTTTTGGAGGTGATCCCAGGAAGCCCCAGTTGAAGAGTGAGGGAGTGAAACTAGGAAAAGAAGGAGACCCCCAAAGGTGGGTTATTGAGCAGATTACCATGGTAGAGAGCCTGAGCAGGGCATTGGCTCTCCAATACTGAACGTGCATCAGACTCCCAAAGGATGGGCCCCACCTTCCAGAATTTCTGATGCAGTGGGTGCTGGGTGGGAGCCGGCTGATAATTTGCATATCTAGCAAATTCCAAGTGATGCAAATTACTGTGGGCTGGGACCAGATGTCCCTTCCTGTCAGAATCACTGTATGGGTGTGACTCAGCAGGATCCCACCTGAGAGGTGAGAAGACCTGGGTACTTAGGCCACAACTGCTTGTCCATCAGTACTTTATGACGTCTTCCAAGAGCATTAACTCTCTGGCACTCAAGTTTCCTCTCCTGGCAGGCCAACCTTGCCCCCACTACCAGGAAGTCCTATCACTCCTTGTAGGGGCTTCCTAGAAGAAAGTCCCTTTGGCTGGAATACAGGATGGGGTGAGGTAATATAAGGAAGGCTGCAAGAAGTTTTGACCTAAGATTGAAGGGCTTTGAGGGAATCTGAGGTCAGGGATGCCTTTGTGTAGGGGCCCTAGCAATGTGTTTAAATGATCATTTATCTTTGTAAACAAAAAAAAATGTTGTTCTCAACATTCTAAATAAGTATTCTTTTTTGTACTTAATTTTATATTTGCAAATTTTAGCCTTTTCTCTGAAAAAGGCCCTTGAAATTATCGAAGTTCCAAACCCCATAAAATTTGGATTTGCTGCCCACGGGGCCTAGCAGGAACACTTAGGTTTGCTGAATTGAAAAAGGAGTATCTACTGCTCAACTCATTAAGAACACACACCACCTGGGTTTAAGAATATTCAATTTCAAATTCCAGTTCTGCCACCTTGTAGTGGAGGTAGTTTGGCTAAGATGCTTAATATATTTAAATTTCCACTAACTTGTTTTCAAAATGAGGACACTAGTCATACTTTCCTTACAAAATCACATGAGGGGCTGGGGCTGTAGCTCGGTGGCAGAGTACTTGTCTAGCACTTGTGAGGCACTGGGTTCGATCCTTAACACCACATAAAAATAAAACCAAAGTAAAGCCATTCTGTCCTCCTATAACTACAAAACAACAATGTTTCAAAAACCAGATGAGGATCAAATGAAACGCTCTTGGTAAAGAGCCAGACCCACAGGAAGCACTCAACAAACGTTTACCTTTATTTGCTCCCATGGTAAGCCCCACCCCTGCCCGCCCCCCCGGACTAGGGATGGACCCCCTATTTTTTCATTTGTCTTAAAGATCTCGGTCCTCAAGTCCAGGTAGGAGTGAAGGAACGGGAGCCAGAAAAGACAGCCTCCCCCGGAATTGGCAGGTCGCCTCGCCTCGCACTCCCCCTTCCACACCTGTTCTCCCTGCCCTACTGGTCCCGCCCCTCACTCGGCGTCTGCCCCGTTGCCGGGTAACCCCCACTGGCCCCTGCGCGGGGATTGGCTGCGAGGCCAGGCTCCCGGCATGCCCCGCGGCCTCCGGAAGTCGCGCTAGCCTGTGTGGGTTGAGCTGCCAGGCGGCGGGTAAGCCTGAGCTGTGGGGTCTGTGCGGGCGGAGCTGATCCCGGTGTGGCCGCGCGTCCCCCAGGGGGACGACCTCTCTCGGTGTGTCACCGCCCTAGGGGCCGCCAGAGTTCTTGGGAGACCTATGGAAGCCAGGGAGTGGCCAAGCAGCAGCGTCCTCATGTGCCCGGCGGCCTGAGCCCCACCACGCTGCCCCCGCCGCGCTACTCTGATTCTGGGCCTTGAGCCTGGAGAGGAGCACCCACAGCCTGGTTCAACTCTAACCTTGGGCACAATGAAAATACCTATAGTGGATACTGAGTGGCACTGCTTTTGGTTGCTTACGTTATGCCATTTTACAGATGGCAGGATGAGGTTCAGGGAGGATTTTAATTTGGCCTGACTCACACAGCCGCACAGATTTCCAATGCTAGGTCGCTCATCTCCAGAGTCCATGTGACTTAGAGCCTTCTTTCGAGGATGGAGGAGAGGATGTCAGGTCCTAGCCCGGAGCCCTGCACCTACTAACTGCCCAGGTGAAATTAATGGGCCGATCATCGTAGTAGGTATAAAAAGTAATAATCATATCTAAGAGTGAGTGGCTTAGATATGATATGATATGGCAAGTTGTCAGGGACACAGTGCTCTGTCCACTTAGGAAAGCGACAACCTGGAATCTGTTCCTCCCACTCCCCAGAGTTTCAGGTTCTTAAAAATATTCACACTGGGGCTGGGGATGTGGCTCAAGCAGTAGCGCGCTCGCCTGGCATGCGTGCGGCTCGGGTTTGATCCTCAGCACCACATACAAACGAAGATATTGTGTCCGCCAAAAACTAAAAAATAAATATTAAAAAAAAAAAAAAAGTATTCACACTGCTTTGGCTTATGTTCTCTACTTCCTTCTTAAACTTCTCTCCACTTCTGTTTTTACCCCTTCCTGTCCTGTCTTACAGTTTCAACTAGCTCCATGGGTGAAGCCCTTCACTTCTGAAAAAATAGCAACTAAATTTTAAAATGGCTCCAAATTTAAAGGGGATAATCAGTAATCCTATAAGTTCTTACTTTGCTTGGCTAAAATGGAAATAGTGAAAATGTCAACCAGGAAAGAGGGATTCCACTGTGGGGTTTCCATAAAGGGCGAACTTGGCTAGCCTGCCACTCTGGTTTTGAGGATACACAGCTCTCGCTCTCTCTCTCTCTCTCTCTCTCTCTCTCTCTCTCTCTCTCTCTCTCTCTCTCTCTCTCTATATATATATATATATATATATATATATATATAATGTATATATTTTTTTTACTTTTAAAAAATTAAAAATAAATTGTAGTTATAGATGGACAGAATGCCTTTATTTTATTTGTTTATTTTTTTCATGTGGTGCTGAGGATCGAACCCCGTGCCTCATACATGCTAGGCAAGTGCTCTGCCACTGAGCTAAAGCCCTAACTCCAGTTTATATTCTAAATGTGAACACATCATTCTCATGATAAACTTGAATATTTGTGATCCCAAAGAACCACCTGTATTTTTTAAACTGAATATTTTAACTCAATTGCTTTACTGATATTTCCTTTTTTTTCTTTGTACCAGATTGAACCCAGGGGCACTTAACCAATGACCACATCCTCAGCCCTTTTTTTTTTATTTGTTTGTTTCCCATTTAGAAATGGGGCCTGACTAAATTGCTGAGGCTAACTTTGAATTTACAATCCTCCTGCCTCAGCCTCCTGAGCTGCTGGGATTGCAGGAGTTCACCACCATGCCTAGCTTGACATTTACTTTTTTAAAAACCCATATGACATCATTTTAATGGAAAACTGTTATAAATAGAAGGTAAGGAAGAAATACAGATTACAGCATTGTTTTCAATTCTAGCAGGCAAGACCTTGAAGTAAGGCCTGATCTCTTATTAAAAAGAGAGAATGCCCTGTTTTAGCAAGGTGTTAGCAAATTCAGGTGCTAAGCTGAAAATTTCTCCCATGGGTAATCAGCGTTGAAAGAACTGAAAAGGAAGAATATCCACATGCTGAGATTCTATGCTTAACACTCTGCCTGGCACCGGAAGTTGCCTTGCACAGTACCAGGACTTCACTGTCCACACTTGGAAAAACAGTGGCCAGATGGCTGGAGCTGTCCATTCTCCAGTATTTGCTCTGATTCTCTTAGGGCCTGTGGGACAGGTGGAGAGCAGGAGATCTGTCCTCGTTGGTCCACCACAAGCTTCCCGCTCAGGCACAGGTGGAACTGGTCACCAGAATTTGGTGTGCGCCAAAAGCTATTGGCCAACTACTACTGCATGTTCCCAGGCCCCAAGGATGCAAGTGGAGCAAGTGTTCCTGGCTGACTTTCTGGGGTAAGAGGGGCCGAACTCCCAGAGACGGCAGCTCACTGCTGGATTAGAGTCTCTAGACTGCCACAGGATGTGTGGGTAGGACAGAGACAGTGGGCAAGGGTGTCACATGTAACAAAATGTGGATGATGACACCATGAGCAGCCAGGAAGAGGCAGGAGATCAGAAGGGACCCCAACTCATGGTGATGACTGCAGGCTGCCACCTTTCACCCACTGATTTTTCCCTTGTGCCAACTAACGCCACTCTTCCAAGATGGAGATGAGGACAGGCAGCACCTGAACAAATATCTGGGCTCCCAGGGCCTGCTCCCTGCCACCCCAACTCTTCCAAACACAGACACCAAGATGGAGCTCATGACTTCTCACAGAACCATCTCCCCTCATGTCTCAGGGATTTTCACAGTGGCAGCAGGACGGAGCTGTAACCCAGAATCCACCGGGAGACAAAAAGGAGACCAGCCATGGCTCAGGGTGAATGCATGTCCCCGCTTATGGCCTGTCCTGCATGTCCCTAGAGGACACGATATGGCTAAGTGATTGAAGAAAGTGCTGCAGCCCCTACTGATCTCTCCTAATCCTGTCTGAGGTTCCTAATGTGGATGCTTAGGAAGAGAGGGGAGGGAAATAGGAGGAGGGGTGCAGATGGAGAGCTCCGTCTGACTCCAAGGAAGGGGAATTCAAACTTTAGGTAATGAAAAAGAACTCTGTTGGGCCCAGGACAAGAGTATAAATGAAGCCCTTATACCTCGTGTCTCCATAGGTGATTTATACACCCAGTGACACACTTGAAATACATGCTTTCTTCCTTGACACACATACAGCTTTATATCAACCTGGAAGGTTGTCATATTCTCTGAGTTTGGCTCAGTCCCACATCTGGAGACGTCTCCCATGCACATGCAGACACCCCAACCCATATGTCCTGACCTGTACCACATGCAACAGCCACCCCTTGTGCCTGAGAGTGCCTTGAACACCTGCACTTGGGGCAAGGCCTGCCTCGGCCCTCATTACCTGTTTGAGGCCATCTGGGCAAAGAATTCAGGTGTCCCAGGTACCTGGAGCAAGGTCCAGAAGGGGAAAAGGCCATGTGCTGCGGGCTATCATGTCCCCTTTGTCCTACATATTCCCTTTCCCTCCCTAACCCCAACCCCCCTTCCCTTCTCTGGGAGCTCTGTAAGCATAAGGCGGCCCCAGACAGGCTCTCTGGAAAGATAACGATGATAAAGCAAGGCCAGACTTCTGCATTCCTAGCTCACCAACATTATTAGAAACTGCAGTCTGCTCAGTTTCTGTTTCAAAAAGTTGCTGTTTGGTAACGGCTCATTTCCCTTTTTGTGTCTCAGCAAAGACTCAGCAAAATGAAAAACAGTAAACATCACCTTAGCAGCTAATGAACTCCAGAGAACAGGTAGGAGGTGTGACCCCAGCCCTAGCAGGAGGCTCGGCACCCACCCCCACACTCCCCAGCTCCACACATGCCTGCCAGGAGGTGAGACCACAGCTCCACCAGCTCCTCTCTCAGACTTGCCCCTGGAACTCCCCCTTCCTCCCCACTCCTCCTGAATATTTATGGAGAAGGTCTCAGCTGAAGGAAGCAGATGGGAAAGGGGTAACCCAAGAGCAGAGTCTCTGGGTGCCGCCCTTGGGGGCTGGTGGAGAGGATGCGGCTGGCGCTCCCTGTGCCCAGGCTGCCCTGAGTCTGTGATGGTGTTTAAGGAAGGACGGGGGAGCACCCACAGGCTTCACCCCCTTTGAAGACTCTGCAGCCCTGAGCCCTCAGCTGGAACAGGAGCAGAGGAAGCCTCGCAGTCTCCCCAGGCCAGGTGTGAGCTCCTGACACCCCTCCTCAGTGGCTCCTGGAAGTGGGATTCAGATGGGCAGATTCAGCACCACCTGGGAGCTTATCAGAGATGCAAGGACTGGCCCCACCTCAGACCCCTGGGATTGCAGACTCCAGGGGGTGAGAGGTGGGGTGGATTCAGCCCTCTGCCATCTACCCAGTGCTCCGGGGACCGTGATGCTCACCAGCGCAGTGGTACTGGCGAGGAGTCCCAGAAGCGGGCAGACTGGATTTGACGCTCAGCTCTGCCGCGTCCAGCTGTGGGCCTACATCTCAGTTCTGGGGTCAGTGATACTTGCTGGAGTGTGACTGGATTAAGTAAGATTCTGCATTCACACACTTGACTCAATAGGAGGCAGTTCCTCTGTTCTCCACACATCAAATTAGTCAGCGGGACTCGAGGAAGGCCACGGGACGACGCTCAGAGGCCAGTGCACCAGGCCCTTCAGATGTGCGGCTTCTGACTCATACCCAAGACCATCTCCTGCATCCTGGGGTCCATAACTGGTTCTTCCTCCTTGCCCAGGACTGACCCTGGGTGGATCTGGTTTACTCTCTCCCGCTTCTCCAAAGCCTATCCTCGAGTCCATCCAGTGGCACACGCACACCTGTAATCTAGCTACTGCTGAGCTTGAGGCAGGAAGATGGAAAGTTCAAGGCTCATCTGGGCAACTGGGGGAGACCCTGTCTCAAAATAACAAAAAGGGCTGAGGATGTAGCTCTGTGGTAGAGGGCCCCTGGGCTCAGTCCCCTGTACTGTAGTCAATCAATCAATCACAGACACCCTTCCTCCCCTGAAAGCGCCGTCGAGCACGCTGAGGATGGCTCAACACTGTCATTTATGCTGATCAAGTTTGTCCAGTCTCTGCCTCTCCCCCTCCCTACCTTTCCCACCTGGCAGGTGCCCCTGGGCCCTCATATCTGCAAACCTTTTAAACAGTTTGAGAGGAAAGTGCCCTCCCACTCCTCTAAGGCTGCAGTGAAGAGAGAAAGAACATGGACTTCGGAGCCTCAGAGCCCTGGTCTGAGTTCCAGCACCCTGACAGCTCTTCTGGGTCTCGGTTTCCTCATCTGTGAAATGGGCATGAGAGACTCACCTGGCAGGGTTTTGTATATAAGCACAGCTTGACCGAGCAGATGCTCCCTGGTCGGCACCTCTCTTTATTCTGAAGTAGGTGTAGACCACACTGTGCTACAGGAGCAGGCTGCTCAGAGGCCGGGGTGACTTGCAGAGACTTAGAGCGGTAGACCTCTCAGCCCAGGTCAGATTGCTGGGCCAGACTGAGTTCCTTATTGATCAGCTGCTTTGCCACGCCCTCAGTGTTCTCATTGTTTACAACATTGACAGGCTGAGATTTTCCTAATTTTTAAGTTTTTGCTTTGTTTTTACTTAACAATTGCATCTTCATGTCATTTCCCAATGCTTGAGTTTTACTATAAGCAGCAGGAGGAGTGAAGCACCTTCAACACATTGCTTAGAAACTTCTTCAGCTAACCCAGTTCTCCCACTCCTTGGTATATACCCAGAGGACTTAAAATCAGCATACTACAGTGACACAACCACATCAATGTTCGTAGCAGCTCAAGCCACAATAGCTAAGCTATGGAACCAATCTAGGTGCCCTTCAACAGATGAATGGATAAAGAAAACGTGGTATTATACACAGTGGAATATCACTCAGTCATAAAGAAAAATGAAATTATGGCAGTTGCCAATAAGTGGATGGATCTGGAGACTATCGTGTTAAGTAAGATAAGCCAGTCCCCCAAAACCAAAGTCCAAATGTTCTCTCTGATATGTAGGTGCTAACACACGACAAGGGGGACAGAAAATAGAAGTGCAACGGATTAGACAAAGGGGAATGAAGGGAAGGGAGGGGGGGGATGGGAAGGACAGTAGAATGAACTGGACAGAACATTTTTATGATCATAGATGAATACACGCCAGTGTAACTCCACATCAGGCATAGGAAGTTATTCTCCACTATGTATGATACATCAAAATACATTCTACTGGCATGAATAAAGAACAAATAAAAAACAGAAAAAAAAATTTCCTCAGCTAAACATCCAACTTCATCACTCCCACATCCTGAAAACACTAGAACAACAACACAGCCCGGGCAAGTTCTTTGCCACTTATAACAAGGATCATTCCTCCATTGTCCAATAATATGCTCCCATTCCTGATATCACCAGAATGGCCTTCACCACCCCTCCCAATATTCTGTCCAAGATTGCTTAGGAATTCTCTAAGGTTCAGACTTACTTTCCACCTCTCCTCTTTTCTTTCTGAGTCCTCACCAGAATTGCTTTTAAGGGTCTGTTCATAGCAGTGTAGGGTTTTTAGACCCTGCACCACAAGAGTCTCCACCTCTAACTGCCCAATTCTAAAGCGACTTCCACCTTTTCAGCTATTTGTTACAAAAGTACCCCACCTGGGTACCAGTGTCTGTCTGAGTTTGTTCAGGCTGCTATAACAAAAACAACTCAGAATGAGTGGCTTAGAAACAACAGAAAAATATTTCTTACCATTCTGGAGGCCAGGAAGCCCAAGTTCAAGTGTGCAGCAGTTCAGTATCTGGTGAGGGTCTCCCCAGTTCCCAGATGGCCACCTTCTTGCTTGGCTCTCGCCTGATGGCAGGACAGGGGGCAGGGGGAGCGCTCTTAGACCTCATTTATAAGATCATTGTTCCCATACCTGAGAACTCTACCCTCTTTATCCCTGACCCTCTAAAGTCCCAATCTCTTTTACCATCAAATTGCAGGTTACAATGTCAACACATAAACTTTGGGGTGGGGAGGCACAAAATTCAGTCTCCACACCAGGCTCAGTTCCCAGGGTCTTCTGTGCATTATTCATGCATCATAATAAGCAGACGGGAGGCCGGGACGGCCTTCAGACCAACTCTTCCCATGAGAAGCAGGAGGTGGAGCTGAACTTGCCCCGTCACACAGCCAGGATCACAGAGAATTAGGAGCTGCCTTTGCTCCAAGCACTGACTCTTCCCTGTGGGCCTGCAGATGCCGGTGGGGAGCTCAAGCAGGATGACAGCTTGCGTCTCTGTCTTTATTTTCTGTCTCCCAATTCCTGCTCAGCTCTGCGTGCGGGTATGTTAATAAAGTAAGGAGTGTTCATCTAAAAGCTGTTCATATAAAGATCAATAGCCCTAAATTTTCCTAACTTATCTCCTCCCTTTTCAAGACTGGGGACATCAAGATGAGAGTCACAAAGGTATTTTTATGACTTTCGGGGACATTCAACTACCAGCTTTTAGAACATCCTGTCTGGGACTCCTGGAGTGGCACCTCGAAGTCTACGATCATTTCTCTACACCTTCCAGGAGCCAGAGAGCCTTGCAAGCAGACCACCCCAGGTGACGTTGTCCCATTTACCCAGAAGCCATCACCTCATGGGAAATGGATCACCCACCCTCCAGGGTCACAGGCCACACAGACAAATATCATGTGAAGTAAATGGAGATCGTCCCCCAAGAGCTAAGGCATCTCGGGGGTCACCTTGCAGACCCAGAACAGAGACTGTGACCAGCCAGACAACAGTGTGACCAAGCGGTTTGACTGTGCACCCCTGGCCCTGCCCTGTCTTCCCCTATTCCAACCTGAGCTCATGTCCACAGCCGGAGCTGGGCCGGAGATACTTGACCTCGCGGGCCTTCCCAGGGTGGCCGCAGTGACTAAAGTCCCCTTTCTGCTTTGGTCCATTGTTGAGAGCCACAGCCAAAGGGGCCCCAGCAAACTTCCAGCTGATTGGCTCATTGTAGCCCCAGCAAACTTCCAGCTGCCAGCTGATTGGCTCCTCTGAGGTGATGCTCATTGGGCTGTTTCCCCGCCCTTTCAGACCACGGAGCTGCTCACTGGGGGACTCTTTTGGCTCCGCCCATGCGACCCAGCCAATCGGCCTCAAGAGCAGGAGGAGTGGGGGGTTGAGAGGCTGTGGGAAGCCAGTGGTAGCAGTTGGGCTCTGAGGGAATTCCTGAAGAGCTCGTGTGGTGCGGGGTGTGTGTTCTAAAAATAAAGTTCATTTCTGCTTCATAAGTGGCTCCTGAATCGTGCCCAGCCAGACTGCGGCAGTCCATTACCTTTTCCATTTTTTGGTGGGGGGTTAAGTGTCTGGGCCTGATTTGTGGGGACGTCCAGAGCTCAGGGCCTGGCTGCAGCCCGAGGTTCTGTGCCCAAGAAGAATGGTAAGAGAAGGCCTGCTCTGGGCAGTGCTAGGACCTGGGAGGGCCCCATCCAGCAGGGGTTTGGCCAGTTCCCTGGCCAGATCCACCCAGATGTGGGCTAGTGTCAAGGATCAGGGCAGTACATCCACCTGGCACAAAAGTCCAACCAGTTCTCTTGAAGAGAGGAAAAGGGGGACAGGTGTCATGAACAGGAACGTGACAACCTGTTCAGGCTCAACCAGGAGAACAGGAACACAGGGCGGGTGAGGATCTCTACATTTAGGAAAACCTAGGTTTGATTACTGTCCTCACTATTTAATAGCTGAGTGACCTTGGGAAAGTTACTTAACCTCTCTGAGCTTCACTGGGTTCACATCCAGCCCAGGGCAGTAGTGGCCAGGAATCTGGACAGCAGGGTAGAGCAGCGGTCCTGGACCCTGAGCCTGGGGCTACGTCACGATTCCCAGCTCCCACCTTCTGGCAGGACTGAAATTCTTTCTGGGATCCTGCGGAGTGGAAAGTGGCCTGGAACCTGGGTCGGCTGCAGCCAGTGCACGAAGGGCAGCAGGTCCCGGGCCTTGGGCACACGTGGCCTGGCACTGGCAGAGCTGCCACCAAGGGCCCGACGTGGTGAACACATGGACACTTCCACCCAGGAGCCCAGGGAGCTGACGCGGCCGCAGGTCATGGGTGGGGGCTGCCCCGACTCCCACGGGAGCCCTGGAGAGAGACCCTCCCACGACACACCACAGCCAGCTGCTCCGGAGGCCCCCAGTGAGTCACCCTGGAGCGCTGGTGGCAAGTGCGGAAGGAGGGGCTTCGCTAGTGAGGCCCTTGGCTCAGGTCCCCTGAGGTCCCCTGAGTCCCCTGAGGTCCCCATGCACACAGGAACAAGTATTTTCTCAGAAGTGCCTGCCAGCCCCCAGCCAAGGAATCGTGACCGAGGCTCCCTCTGATGAACACAGGGGAAAGGAGATGGGCACAGTGAGGGACGAGGCACAGATGTGCCCCCAGATGGCCACGCGGGCTTGAGTGAGAGAACTGGGGACCTGGGGAACTGCTCCCCGCCCACAGTGGAGAAGTCCCCTTCTCTTCATGAAGTTTTGTTCATCCCCCTCAAGTGTCTGAGCTCACTGTCACACGAGGCTCGGCCCCAGGGCAGAGCAGACCCCATGAGCCGCTCCCGCCATGGAGGGGCCCGTTCTCTAAGCTTGGTCTCCATTTCCCTCCCTCCCTCCCTGGGTGTGGGTGATCTTTTGTAATATGACCACTAAGGTGAGTCACAAAGGAGATGCTTCCACCAAGCAGCTGCCCCGGCTTCTCTGCCCACGGGGTGGGCACTGATCTTGTCCCTCATCTTGGTGCTGCTTCATGGTGGCTGCCACCTTCTCCCCACTGGGCCCCATGCCAACAAGAAACCACGTCTCCGATGCTGCTCCCTCTGGCTGGCTCCAGGGTGGTCCCCATCGGGAGCCGAGAGAGGCTGTTTACCCAGCCCACCTCTGAAGCACCTGAGGTAGAGAGGGGTCCTAGAGAGACGGGGTCCCTAGGGAGGCGACGTCCCAAGCCACCCACAGCGGTGGTGGCCTCCTGTGAGGCCGGGGATGGTACCAGGATTTTTTTTCTAGGTACCAAATTTAGAAAACCTTCCAAGGGGTCTGGCTTCCATTCCCTGGCCCTGGAGAGGGATTGTGAACCCGACTGAGAGACGGGACTTAAGCCGCTGCCACCGGGTGGATTAGGAAGATGGCTTCCCAGCTTAATCAGGAGTCGGCAGGACACCGCGGCCTGCGCTTCTCCAGAGAGGGCTCGCGCACACGCGGGTGGCCGCTTCTCACCAGGTCCCCGTCTCCCTGATCCCCAAGCCGTCTCCTTCCCCAAGAAACAGCCTTGTGGGCACCTGCAACGGACCGGAAAGGCCAGAGTGGCTCTTCATGGAATGTGTCGCGAAGGACGAGGACCACAGTCACCTCCCATGGGGGCAGCGGAGCCTGCGGGGCTGGTTGTCTTTTTCTAAAATTATGTTTTTGTGCCAGGTTTTGAACCCAGGGGCGCTTAACCACTGAGCCACATCCTGAGCCCTTTGATTTTTTATTTAGAGGCAGGGGCTTGCTAACTTGCTGGGGGCCTCGCTTAGTTGCTGAGGCCTGGCCTTGAACTTGCCATCCTCCCATCTCAGCCTCCCGGGTGGCTGGGATTACAGGCATGCGCCACGGTGCCCGGCTTTGCTGGTCCTTTTTGGAACAACCTCAATGTACACAAACACCCGTACCAAACCAGAACAAAGCAACACTGAATTTCACCCACCAGAGTGCCAGGGCCCTGGTGACAGTCGTAAACAGCAAACCCATGAACGCAAAAGCCGAGTGCCAATGGCCAAGTCACTGTGAGCCCGGAGCCCCGGGCTAGCATCTCCCAGCCCCGCCGCCCTCTCCCCGCCTGCTCCCACTGACTGGGTCCACAGGGGCGTGGAGGAGAGGGGGGGAAGGCAGGAGCTTGTGGCTTCAGCTGCCTCCTGCCGGTTACAGGGGGCTGCACGGTCCCTCTTCACCCCAGATCGAGGTTACATTTCTAGGTCCTAGAAGGACTGGCTCCTGCCTGGCTGCTGCTATGAGTTCTTGGAGACCCCCACACAACCCTCGGGAGTCCCTTGCCTGATCTTAAAATAAGCCCACATCCCCCGGCATGAGACACACCCCTGTGACCCCAGCAACTCAGTGGGCCACGGCTGGAGGGCCACCTCGGACAGACCCGGTCTCAAAATGAAGAAATAAACAAATAGGACTGGGGCTGGGGACGGTGGCGCACCCCGGTAACGCCAGAGGCTCAGGAGGCTGGGGGAGGCTGAGGCAGGCGGACCGCGGATTCCCAGCCAGCCCTGGCAACTCAGCGAGACCCGAAGAAACGCAGCGCGACCCCGTCTCGAAATGAGAAATTAGAAAAGGGCTGAAAAAAAAGGTGTGTGGGGGTGTGTGGCTCAGTGGTAAAGCATCTCTGGGTTCCATCCCCAGGACTAAAAACCACAGCAATCCCCCCCATGTATATGCAATATAACAAATTACCCAAACTTAGTGCGTCGCTTCCTGCCGAGACCCTGGCTAACAAGGACACCAATAAGGGTCACGTTGAACACCCCAGTATTTATTGGGCCCTTGAACCAATGGCCCTGGCATGTTGTAAACATTAACATGGAAAGACCCTGTGCCCATTCAGGCTGTGACCCCCAGGCCAGTCCCCCCTGTTGGAGAACCCGGCCAACCTGCTGGGTCCCGGGCGCAGGGGCGCGCTGAGCCCAGTCCAGGGAAGGGGGTTCGGCCGGGGTCTTCTGGGCTCTGGGTCTGGGTTCTGCTCTCTCCTGACAAAAGGCAGGGACAGTGCAGGCTTGGGTCCTGGGCCGGAAGATAGCCACCCCAGAGCAGCTCTGCTGAGTAGGGAGGGCCGAGGATCCCCGCCCATCTTGCTGTCCGCCAGAGGAGCAAGGCTGGAGCCCAGCCTGGCTGTGGCCTGGTGACAGCTCACAGCTGAACGTGAGTGACCCATCAGCTAAGGCAGTGAGAGCCCCTCTTTTCAAGTGTCCTCTTCCAACGTCTCCAGAGTGTCCTGCTGCGGGGTCTGGAGCGTCTCTCCTTGCGCGGCCCCGGGGGCACGGCCGGCTGGCCAGCGTCCTAGGAGAGGCCGACCGCTCTGCTCTGCGCCAAGCCGGACGCCAGCCCCGTCCTCCGCGCCTTGGCAGCGCCGGCCCTCTCACCCATCGCTGGGCCCCGAGCCCCAGATAGCCCTGACGTCCTCACCACGCGCCCTAGATGAGGTGCACCAGCAGGGCCGAGCAGGCGGAGCCCAGCACCAGGCCGATGGACATATAGAAGGACATCACCACTCCTGTGGCCTCGGCCAGCTCCCGGGGCACGATCTTGGGCCCATAGATGAGGGCCAGGGTGCTGAGGTAGCCGTTGCTCAGCCCCAGCAGGCAGGTGAAGAGCACGGGGTAGACGTCGGACTGGAAGACCACGGTGGCCAGGCGGACGCGGGGCTGGTAGTTGCAGAACACGAAGAGGGGCACGAGGCAGGAGCGCAGCAGGACCAGGCTGGGCAGCACCTTGCTCTTGGGGCCTGGCACCTGGACCCAGGCAGTGATCTGCCGGCCACACAGGTCAGCAAAGTTGTACAGGAGGAAGGTGGTGAGGGGCACGAAGAACGTGGTGGTCCACGGGGAGCCCGAGTCCTTGTGGAGGGACTCGATGTTGGTGCAGACGGCGGGGAAGATGAGGCTGGTGATGAGGAACAGGTAGAGCACACAGAAGCCCAGGCCGCCGGTCTTCTTCAGGATGGGGCGGAGGGGCGGCATGTGCGACCCACTGGATCCCGGGGCCACCAGGGGGGTGCTGCAGGTGTCCTGCGGTGTGGCCTCTTCACCAGAGAACACGCGGGCTGGACAAATGGGCCTCATATAGTACCTGCGGGGAGGAGGGCGGGTGTGTGGTCAGTGGGCCACCGTAGAGGCCACCTGGGCTTTCCAGGGAGAGACCCTGGAGTCTGCACAGCGTGTTCAGGACAGAACCCTTAGGCCCTGCAGCCTGGCGTCCCTCCATGACGCATGGGGTACATGCGGTGGCTACAGGAGGCCCCCCATCCCAGGCTGCCCACCAGGCCGGCTCCAGGCCTCAGCCAGTGGTGGCGGCTGTGCTAAGGGACAGAGGGAATCAGTGCTGACCACCACATGATGAGCAGAGGCTCCTCCTGTCCTTGCTCGTCTGTTTTGTTTTGTTTTGAATTTTGGAGAGGAGGAAGGGGAGATAGAGAAAAAAACAGCACGCAGAAACCTGAAAATTTAAATTCTATGAGCAACAGAGGCTCATGCAACCCACCAAATAACACAGAAGAGCAAGACAGTCGAACCCTCCTCTCCTCCTACTGACCCTCCCGAGTGCCACTGACCATTAGCAGCCTCGTCAGTAACGTCTCATGCACTTGCAAAAACCACAACCCGCACCCTACGCACAGTTACTTAAAGTGGGCTCCAACTGTATGCAAGGCTTTTCTGCAACAATATACAGCCTAGCACATCCACAGATACGCCGCACAGTGGCCTAAGTCGCGCGGCCTGTTACTCCAAGTGCTGATGCATAACTGCCTAAGGGACACGATCTTGTGGCCAACCTTTCACGGACACCCCCGGTTCTCGGTCCCCTCTCTGGTGGGTTGCTGCACTGTTGCTCAGCCTAGGCGTGTATGATGCCCTGCTCCCCTGGACGTTTAGGTTGGCCCCCGTTTTTCACTACAAGTTACACTGCCATGAGCATTCCTATACCCAAGTCCTTGCACACGCAGCCTAGTACTTTGGCAGGATGGATGTCGAGAACAGGAGATCCCTGGGTTGGGAGTTTGCCTCTGCCGGGCATGGTGGCACACACCTGTCATCCCAGCATCATGGGAGGCTAAGGCAGGAGGATCGCGAGTTCAAAGCCAGCCTCAGCAACCTTACAAGACTCTAAGCAACTCAGCGAGACCCTGTCTCTAAACAGAATGTTAAAAATGGGCTTGGAGACTGCTCAGCTGTCACATGTCCCTGGGTTCAATCCCTAGTACCAAAAAAAAAAAAAAAAAAAGTTTGAATCTGTGAAACTTCTCTTGGTATCCATAAACTGCTCTCTAGGTAAAAGTCCCAATTCATCTCTGCCCAGTACTAATCATCCACCCTATTTAACCTGACCTGTTAATTTTTGTTGAGTCCTTATTTATTTTTCTCAAAAATGTGACCATGATCTATAATCATCCTGTTAGTGTGCTGCCATCATGCGTCTCCTTCTACAGGGGACAGCTCCCTGGAGCAAGGGCCACATGTGATTGTTTCTAGTCTACACAGAGTGGCCCTAAAAACATACAGGTAGGAAGAACTAGTAAGTACCCTACTGCAGTGTCTGCCCCACCTGAATACCATCAATCTTTTCAACTTCTGCTTGGGTTACTTTGCCTTGCTGTGTGACCTTGCCTGAGTCCTTAACCTCTCTGTACCTCACGTATCTGAAAGCCAGGAAAGAGGCTGACTGTATTAACACAGCTCCAACATAAGGGCTTGGGGTACACGTGTTGGGGAAAACCACAGCGTGGTGACAACTGGGTTTCGGTTTCAGCCTTGCTTCTGACCCCCTGTGTGACCTTGGGCCTTGGTTTCTTCCTCTAAGATGGAGGTTTTACAGAGCTCTGGGGGTTCAAAGTCTCTGCCAGTCTTCCCATCCCGGGAGCCTCCAGCTGCCCCGTGAGTGGGTGGAAGTGCTGCTCCCAGTCCTTCCCTGTGATGCTGAGCAGGGGCCTTGAACCATCGGTTTCCCTATCACTCCGAAGGGACAGGAGCAGTCCCACTTCCCTCTTGGCTCCGTGCGGGGTCCTGGCCTCCAGGCTGCTCTGAGGAGCTGCACCAAGTTCCTGGGGTGCAGCTCCTCCCCACAGGCTCCCCAACCCCTCCTCCCGCCCGGCACGGGCTCCTCTCAGTCAGGTTCAGTGGGAGCAGCCCTGGGAGCCAGCCCTCTCTGTGAGCTCCGGCCTAGACAAGGTCGGCCGCTGGGCCTGAGTTCTAACCCACAAAGAAGCAGGAGTCTGTGCAGGGGCCTGGCCCGGGGGCTCTGCCTCACACGCTCCGAGGCCCTGGGCCTGCCCAGATGCGACCGGCGCCCAGGCTGACCTACCAGGCTGCCTGGTTTGGTACCAAAGTCCCAGGTGAAGCAGAGATCGCTACTCTCCGGTAACAGCCACCCAGAGCACCAGGGTCAGGGCGCGACTCTCCGCCCAGGTTCATCCAGGGTCTCAAAGGTGATTTCAAAAGCAGGACAAGGTGCCAGGCAGTGGAGGGGACTGGGGACAGTGCGCCAGCCTGATCCCAGGAACCACAGCAGGGCAATGTGGGGCTCAGAGGTCTGCGCCTGGGACACTGCGGGACGCAGCCTCAGAGGCCAGCAGAGGTGGTGAGCAACCCCCAGGGAGGAGGGCAGCCCACGGCCCCAGGGGTGAGGGGCAGGAGGACTGAAGCAGGAGGAAAGACCCTGGAGGCCACAGAGCAGGGCTGGATGGCTCCCCGCACTGCCAAGGTCAGGCCCTGCGGTGGCTCGCCAGGTGGGCCACTGGAGCACAGCTCCCTGGGCTCAGGTCCTCAGGTGTAAAGTGGCAAAATCAACGATAACCACAGAGTGTCACAAACAAGAATCATAATCGTAATAATAATAATAAGAAGAAGAATTGGTAATAAACAAAAAAATAGGCACATAACCTGCTTCGCTCACAGGCCACCTCACAGAATAGGTTCCCGCGGAAGGGCAGCCCAGCCGGCTCCCTCTGGGGGCCCAGGGAAACCTGGCCTCCTCTGGGTCTCAGCATTGTCACCTGTAAAGTGGGGACAATTCCTGCCTCCCTATGTCAGATAAGAAAAGGGCTTAGGAAATGCTTTGGGAAGGATAAAACGTGAGAGAAAGCCGAAGTCTGGTTTCTTTTTTGGTACCAGGGATTGAACTCAGGGGCCCTCGACCTCTGAGCACATCCTCAGCCCTAATTTGTATTTTATTTAGAGACGGGGTCTCCCACGGTTGCTTAGGGCCTCACTAAATTGCTGAGGCTGGCTTTGAACTCACAATCCTCCTGCCTCAGCCTCCCGAGCTGCTGGGATTACAGGGGTGTGCCATTGCACCTGGCAAGATTGGTTTCTTAAAGAGCAGGTAGGAGGAAGAAAGGAAGAGGAGGAATTGGAGAAAGGGGATCCTGAGGGCAGAAAGACGCCCTCGGAGCAGTGAGCGGAGGGAAGCACAGGCTGGGAGGGACCTGCAGACCCTGCTCTGGCACCGCTGGCTGTGGACCCAGGTGAGTACGCTGACGGCTCCCATCCCTGGGAGTCACCTGTACGTGGGAATGACCATAAAGAATGGCAACGCTAAGAGGAACCGGTGTGTCAGCAGTAAGCCAGGTGGGCACCCTGAGCTGGCCCGGTGCGCTGCCGGAGCAGAGGGTGCGGGGTGAAGGGAGCTGAGATTTCTTACTGTCACTCAGGCCCCACTTCTACCCCTGCCTTCCCTGTCCCTGAACCTGCAGACACCCACTGCTTGGGGGTGTGGCTTGCAGCCACCTCACACCAGTGGCCAGGCCAACTGACTGACGGACTGCTGAAGGCTAGGTTTAGCAGGAGGCCCTGGGATACAGAGGACCACGCTCACCCCGGGGCAGGTGCAAATAATAAAGAAGGCAACAGACAAGCCTGCAACTCAGGAGGCTGAGGCAGGAGGATCACAGGTTCGAGGCCAGCCTCAGCTACTTAATGAGGCCCTAAGCAACTGAGCCAGACCCTGTCTCAAAATAAAAAGGGCTGGGGGTGTGGCTCAGTGATAAAGCAGCCTGGGGTCCATCCAGGACCAAGCCCCCACGACCAAAAACCCCAGGGAAACAGATGACCCCGAGGGATGGTGAGGAACACACACCGGAGAGCTGAAGCCGTCCACTTAGGAAGACCGAAGGGCGGACGACAGGGCCTCACCTGGAGTACTCCAGCCTGGGCAGCAGCAAGTAGAGCCCCAGGCACAGTCCCAGGAAGGCGGCCGCCGTCAGGAAGAAGGCCAGGGTGCTGTCCGTCACGTCTCTGGATGCTGCCAGGTCCACCAGCGAGGCCACGGCACTGATGGTCCCTCCCATGGCTCCTCCTGCAGGGGGCAGAGGACACCATGGAGTCACTTGGGGAGGACACGGGGGGAGCACGACCAGGGCCCCTTTCCACTCAGTCCAAAATAAAATTCCTCCAGTGTCAAAGAGGCCATCGTTCTCAGTGTCCCCAAGTGCTGGCAGACAGGAAGGGGTCCTGCCGAGTTTCAGAGGGGGTGGCTCGTCCCGTCCCTGGCCCAGCTCCCTGCTCTGTGCTGGACTTGGCCTCCACGGAGGCCACCACCTGTCTCCTGCCCTGCTTTCCCCCTGGCCCTGACTTCCTCCCGTGCTAACCTCCCAGGAGGACCTGACGGTTTAGATCCGAGGGACAGAAATCTCCGGGAGCTCGGGGTCTCCTTTCCTCTGTGCTTGGCCAGCGGGGAGAGGCCGGGGGACATTCCAGCACAGTCCTTCCCGCCACGGAATCTCCCCCACACAAAGGCAGCTGTGGGCCGCCCCATGTGAACCTGTGCACAAGCACATGCACGCACACGCCCTTGTGCATAGCCTCACACACTCACCCACAAGCAGGCAGCCACCCCCACACAGAAGGACCTCGCCCAGCGCTTTGACTCAGGTCACCTCATGCCCCTCACTGCTGCCCAACGCTTCTCCTGTGCCCAGTGGCGCGACCTAGCAGGGCGACCCTGGACCCCGAGCCCACTGGATCCCGAGCCCAGGGGCCCCAAGCCCAGGGACCCCGAGCCCAGGGACCCAATCCCAGGTGCCCTTGACTCGGCCTCGCTCGCCCCGACCCTGGAGGCCAGGAGGACTTCTCAGGGCCACCGTCTGCTGTCTGTAAGATGGAACCGCGATGCCCGCGGGCTGCTTTGACAGCTGCACAAGAGACTCCCAGGAAAGTGCCCAGCACATGGCAAACTGTCACCAAGTGCCAGTTCCCTTCCCTGCCACGTCACTCTGCTGCGTCTGGGAGGCCAGGGTGTGTCCTCCTTTGCTTTGGGAGCCTCAGCCATGGGGAGTCAGTCTGTGCCAGCCACGGGGGGTCAGCTGTAGGAGTGTGATGGGCAGGTCACCTCCTGCCTCGCTCTGCCCAAAAAGTGGGGGCCAGTGCTTGTCCTGTTCATCCCGAGATGGCAGAGGGTGGGAGGGGGACGGTGGATGGAAGAGGGGACACTGTTATCCATATACGGATGCCTGTGAGCGTGTCCACCCCTGGGCAGAAGGGATGTGTCTGCAGACCTCAGAGCATCGGGATTTCGACTTTCAGAGAGGCAAGGAGGCTGACCGTGAACGGAGGGGCAGGCTGGCCCATGTGGGCGCCAGCTGCTCTGCCACCCCGCGCGGCTCTTACTGGGCACCTCTTTGCCCACTGCTGGGCGGGGCAGACTGGGAGCAGGACAGTAGAGGCCCTGCCCACCCAATGCCCCATTGCTGTCTCACCTACACTTGGCCAGAGCCTCTACATGAGGAATGGCCTCGGCCTTGGCACCGATGGACAATTCTTTTTTTTTTTTTTTTTGTTACCAGGGACTGAACTCGGTGCTTAGCCTCTGATCCACATCCCCAGCCCTATTTATATTTTATTTAGAGACAGGGTCTCACTGAGTTGCTTAGGGCCTGGCCAAGTTGCTGAGGTTGGTTTTGAACTTGCAGTCCTCCTGCCTCAGCCTCCCAAGCCTCTGGGATTCAGGCATGCGCCACCCGCACTTGGCTGACAATTCTTCCCCTCAACTTTGCCAGCATCCATTCCATTAGCCTAGGTGGGGCCTGGGGTTGGAGCTGGGGCTGCAGATACCCAAATCTGCAGAGTGACTAAGACCACAGACCCTGGAACCAGAGCCTCAAATCCCAGCCCAGTCTCAGCTCTGCTACTTCTAGCTGTGTGACCTTTGCTAAGTCATAGAACCTCTCTGTGCTCCATTTTCCCCATTTTCTGATGGGGGGTGTTGGTGAGACCCACCTCTCAGGACCGTCCTGAAGAATGAAAGGATTATTATATGCAAAGTGCTCAGAATGGCGCCCAACGCAGACAGGGTCCCAATTCCAAGTAAATCCCCTCACGTTCCCAATTAGGTTGTGGTTATTTCCGTCCTTTCCACATCAAAGCATCGACAACAGGGTAAACCCTTTGCCAAGAGGGGGCCCACTCCTGAGAAGCTGTAATCCCCACCTGGACGTTCCCTAAGAACCGGGGTTGGACGCCACCGTGAGAGTTTCCGCCGCTGCCCGGAGGAGAGATCTTAACGTCCCGCCTATTGATTCCCCCTCTCCCTTACCAACTTGTGGAGAATTTGCAATTTTATCATCAACAACAAACCAGGCCTCGGGGAGCTCATCCTTCATGACTCCCTGCTTTTATCTCATCAGTTATGGAAATACATGCAAATGAGAGGTTTAAAAAAAACACCCTCGAAACAAATGAATTGTTCCTCACATGCCAACACGCCCAGAACTCACAGATGGGCTCTTCGGGGCCCAAACGAAAGGGGTGCTGGGGCTCTGGGCGCTGGGGCCACCTCGGATGTCCAGGATGCTGGACACCCCTGGTGGGGGCTGCGCCCAGCCATGACAACAGCTTCCGTCCTGGGAGAACTCCTGCCAAAGTCTAAGCCCCCACGCTCCATCTTGAATCCACTCGTTCCTGGTGGTCCTCTGGGGAAGGATAATTGGAAGGGCCACTTGCTGATATCAATGGTGTCTGGTCACTGGCCCCTGGAGCGGAAGCCAGCTGGGCTGAAGTCACACAGAAGAGTCCTTCCCCCAGCTCGGTGGAGGGAGGTGAGGGGATCAGAGCCTCTTTTTGAGGCCAAGGGTGACAGGGGATTAATGTTTGGTGGCCCTTTCCCTCGGCCCAGACCTGCCCTTCTTGAAGCACGGCGAGGGCCTGTGGACTGGGCTTAGGAAACTCAGCAACGAGTCCATTTTTATTTTATTTTAGGCCCAAGGTTTTCCCAGAATAGAGCCAGAAGCCTAATCCCATATCAAAGATGGCAAACAGACCGGAACTCACATCTAGACTCTGATCCTGCCCGAGTAATTGCCTCAAGGGCCGTGTTGAGAAGGATTTAGAGGCTCAGGAGGAAAGATAGGGATCTATTAGTGATGTCTGGCCCTGGCGCCGGGCGGGGAGGGGGATCCGCTCATCGAGGTACTTGTCATCCCTGCCACGTAGCACCTGGCATCCTGACCCAATGGGCACGGCGCACAGTCTACACAATTCTTCTCAAGTCGGCAAATGTTGAAAGCCCTCCTCTGTGCATCAGAGACGTGTGGGGGACAGACAGAGAGGCCGAGCCTCGGGCTTGCTCTAGGGGTGGTGATGTCCGGGGAAAGCTCGGAGGCTGACCGACCCAGCTCTGTTTTACCTTGAGGGGTCACTGGGGACAGGGACAAAACAGCCGAGGTCCTGATAACAGGCTCAGCATCTGCATGGAAACTTCAGCTGGGGGCTGACCCCTGCTGGTCACGAGCCAGCCCAGAGAAGGCCCAAGTCCAGGTGACCGAGGCGCTCATTCACTAGGCCATCGGCTCCGAGAGGACGCATCTCGTTCATCTTTGAATCCCTGGCACCAGGCGGGTCCTCTATAAAATGGGAAAGAAGAAAAGGCAGGTAGAAAGGAGGAAAGGAGAAAAAAGGGTGGAGAGGAAAGGGCAGGAAGAGACACAGGAAGGAGGAGGGAGGGGAGAAAGAAAGGCTGGTTCAGAAATGGCGCTTCGAAGGCGACCTGGTTTTCATAAATGACTGCAACTGTGGCTCCCTCCTGTTCCTCTTCTGGTGTGATTGCCACACTCTCCCACAGAGACCTGGGTGGCCTTGAGTCTAAGTGGCCTAACAGCTATGGTGGAAGTGATCCTGTGTGGCTCGATCAAAAATAATGTGCTGCCCGAGCCTCTGGGGACACACAACCTGCTGCCTGGACACCATGACACCAGGAAGCCCAAGCAGCCACGGGGAGGTCCAGGTGGAACCCAAGCCCCTGCTCTAGCCCAACTCAGGGCAGCTGCCAGCTTCCGGCCTCCGGCCTCCAATGGGCTCCCAGGGCCGGCCCCGGGCCACAGAGCGGACACAGCTCTCACCTGATATCAGTGCCTGGGCGTTCCTCATGGGGAAGGCGCCGGTCAGGCCGTAGACGCTGCTGCTGAAGATGGTGGAGGAACCACTGACGATCACCATGCAGACAATGGTGACAGCGAAAAAGCCGTGGCGCCAGGAGGAGGTGTCCACCTTCACCAGCACGGTCATCACCACGAAGATGGCCAGCGTGACGGTCAGGGAGGCCAGGACACGGACACGGACGGGAATCCTGCAGTGAGGACAATAGGAGCCGTTAGATGTGGCCTCCGGCGTGGCTTGGGGGTGGTGCTGGGGAGGCCGGGGAGCTGGGTGGCAACGTCCACTCTGCGTCCAGGAGCCTGGGTTTGAGCCCTGCCTTCCTGCTCGTGGGAGTGGCCCCGGCTTCAGCACCTGCACCCGGGGGAGGATGCACTCAGGGGTGCGGGGGCTCCAGGGAGGCAAACGGTGTGCAGCAGGGGCAGGGCCAGTGCAGGGTGTCCTCTCCGTGGACACTCTGCTCTTCAGCTCACTGGCTGCGAGGGTCGGTGCCTGCTAAGTCCCCTGCTCTGCCTGCCCCCGAGCTGTGCTCCGGCTGGCTTTGCCGAGTGCCCAAAGCAACCACCCTGCGCTTCCCGAGGAACTCTAGATGGGCGGTGGGCGGGAGGGGAAGAGAGCTTTGTCATCGCCATCCATTGTCAGGGCACTCACAGTCCCTGACTTGGGCTGCCCACTCTTCCGCGTGCTAGGTCCCTTCTGACACCACAGCTAGGGAGGCTGAGTCAGAGAGCTTAAGGGACTTGTTCAAGGACACTCTGCTGGGCCCCAGGGGGTACCCAACGGCTTCCTGGGATGAAGGGACTCTGAGTGGCACAGCATGGGGGGCCAGGGCCGGACTGTCCCAAGTTGGTCTCAACTATGAGGGCAGCAGCCAAGGCAGAGCTGGTGTGCCCAGGGCCGGGCCCCAGGTGCCCCTAATGCCACACCACACCCAAGCCCTGCCCGCCTCCCAGCCTCCATGGACCCGGGAGGACAGCGGGCAAGGAGGCCGTGGGGGAAAGGCCTGGTTTCTATTCCAGGAGGGACAGCACCATCTCAAGGGCCCTGAGACCATCAGATCAGATCAAGCCCTAACCGGATAAGACGATTAGTTCACTCTCCCACTAACCAGGGGCGGGCAGGGGCGTGAGTGAGAGAAAGGCCAGAGTAGACGTAAAGACAAACGTGGAAGGTCGGAAAGGACACACAGACACGTGGGCACGAGGGGGAGCGAGAGGACGGGAGGAAAGGCCCCAGTGAACCTGAGTCTCCTCCGGGTCCCGGGTGGGAGGGCAGGTGAGCCTGGGCACTAGGAGGGGGACAGGGAAGCCCGAGGAAGCGCAGGGACAGACCTGGCTGCAGAGGAGTCGTGGGGAGCTGGCCCTGAGCACCACGTGCCGAGTGCTGTGCAGGCAGCGGGCAGGGGACAAGCAGCACAGGCCCTGTGTTCCCCCAGCAGAGGGCCATAAGAGCCATCGGGACTTCCGGGGACCACAGGACCCACCCTGCCCCAAGGGGAGAACGGGCAATGCCCCTGGGCTGGGCACACAGGTCTGGAAAGACTGTCCACCTGTGTGCGTTCATGGAAGTGACAGCAGACTCTGGCTGCAGTCAAGATGGAGAGGAGAGCAGGGGACAAGGCTGGAGAGAGACAGAGCCGGCCCTCGAGGGCCTCCTTATCCTGCCAGCCCAGGACCTGGTCCTCAGGGGGGATGGGTCTCTGTTGGCTGGCCCTGTCACCTACACCACCCCAACCTCACACAACGAGAGCGTCCCTCCCGAGCTCCTGGCCACTGGGAGTGGCTGGATTAGGGATAGCGTGTGGCGGGCTCAGGGCCACCGCTCTCTCCCAGGACTGACTGGGAGGTGACAGGGAGCAGCTCCGTGCAGAGCCCAGGGTCAAGGCAGAGGGGACTCCCCAGGCCCGATCACGCCCAGGGCAGCTCTGACCTGAACTTTAAAGAACGAGTTCAGCCCCTTTGGAGTCTCTGACATTTGTTTCAAGCTGAGGAAGGACGGGCAGGAGCTCCCAGGGACGCTGCTGTGCCCACCCACAAGCCTTCTCTTGCCACACTGGTGCAGGAGGCAGGATGGAGGTGACAGGTGCTTAGCACTAAGAGCAGGCTTCAGTGATGACGCCTGGAGGGCTGGCGGGGGACACCCCAGCTCCCACCTGTGTGTTCTGTTGGCTCCGGGCAGCACTAAGCCCTGGCTCCCTGGCGGTGGCTGGGCTGGTGGGTGTCCCCTCCTTCTGCCTGACCCTCCCTTGTTTCAGGGTCTGCTTCTGGGAAACTTCACCAAGATGCCCACTAAGACCCCCCACTAAGACACACCTTCCTGGGTGCACAGGAGCTTCAGCCAAGGCAGCCGCCGTGTGGGCAGCCACGGAGCGTCTACTGTCAGAGCAAATCAGACACCCGGGAAGCTGGAGGTCAAGCCTTGGCCTTGATGCTCAGGGTCATCCTTCATGCTCCAGTCTCATCCAAGGGCCCGCCTTCCGCCCCCGGAGCTGCCCCAGCCACCCCAGAGTCAAAGCCAGCAACACTCTGCCCAGCTTGGCCATTAACTCGCTGAGTGATCCCAGGCGAATATTCAACCTCTCTGGGCCTCTGTCTCCTCTCTAAAAAGAAAAGGCTGGAATAGCGAATAATCAGGTCTCTAACAATGGAGCATTCTAAACCAGGGGAAATTCAAGTGAACACAGAGGTTGGGGAAAAATACCAAAAGATTCCAGCCAGCCCCTGGTAAAGATCTGCTGGGCAGCATGCTAACAACCCGGGAGGGCAGTGGTGCTGGGCTGCTCCTCACGCTGGCCTCATCCCCCCACACTACCTGCCTTCCACCCCTTGGGTGTGGCTGTGGCCGGCTGCCCACACCTGTCTCCCAGACACAATGATGGAAAAGCTGGCAGTAATGGGGGCTGAATCACAGAGCCCCCCGGGGCTTCACCACAAGGAAATTAGTGGCTTGAACAAGAAGGTGGCTTTGCAGAGACCTAGAGGACACAGTGGGGGACGAGGCCAATGCCAACCACATCACAAAAGCAGAGCAGTCCAGAGCGCAGCCCCTCCCCCAGGGTATAGCGCCTCACCTGCACAGGTGCCTTCCCATGCCCCTCCCCCAGGGTGTAGAGCCTCACCTGCACAGGTGCCTTCCCACTGCCCCTCCCCCAGGGTTAGAGCCTCACCTGCACAGGTGCCTTCCCACGCCCCTCCCCCAGGGTTAGAGCCTCACCTGCACAGGTGCCTTCCCATGCCCCTCCCCCAGGGTTAGAGCCTCACCTGCACAGGTGCCTTCCCATGCCCCTCCCCCAGGGTGTAGAGCCTCACCTGCACAGGTGCCTTCCCACGCCCCTCCCCCAGGGTGTAGAGCCTCACCTGCACAGGTGCCTTCCCACGCCCCTCCCCCAGGGTTACAGCCTCACCTGCACAGGTGCCTTCCCACGCCCCTCCCCCAGGGTGTAGAGCCTCACCTGCACAGGTGCCTTCCCACTGCCCCTCCCCCAGGGTTAGAGCCTCACCTGCACAGATGCCTTCCCAAGTCCCTCCCCCAGGGTGTAGAGCCTCATCTGCACAGGTGCCTTCCCACGCCCCTCCCCCAGGGTTAGAGCCTCACCTGCACAGGTGCCTTCCCACCTAGTTATCTGCAGCCTCAACTGCACCAGAGCCTCCGCCCACAGCCCCAGGACCTTGGGGATCCCCGGGGCCATTTCCAATGCCCATAAGGCTTTATGGAATGTGTGAGGCTCAGCCCACCCCACCCCAGAGCTGGGGGGGGGCACACTGCCTGTCTCTGCTTCTTCCTCCCCCAGGGTAGGAAAGTGGCCCCAGGGAGAGTGATGCTCTTGGGACTCTAGCGAAGGTCCAGGCGAATGTTGCCCTGGTGTCAGGGTTCTACTTGGGGACAGGGCATGGCCAAGATGACAGCCCACGAGCCTGGGGCAGGCCACACAACGTGAAGACTCTTGGAGAGGGACGTCCACAGTTCCCAGGCTGACGGTTCCCCACCCCCACCCCTTGCCTCCCCACCACAAGGGAGGGCTCAGGACCCCAGGGGACAGTTTCTTCATAAGTCTCCAAAATGTAAATCCTCCTCATAAGTATTTATGATGCTGCAGATTTAACATAATAAAACACTTGGCGATTATGGATGAGCCAGTCAGAGAAAGCCAGGGTGCTCCAGGAGGGAGAGAAGGAGACATTTCAATCTCGCACATTAAATAAGAAACAGCCGAGCCCTAGAGGGTCCTCTCCCAGCCTGGGAACAGATGGGGCTGGGAGCACGTTCCCGCAGTGCCCAGCCACCCCCCCACCAGAGCCAGGTCAGGCAAGGGCAGATCCCAGGGTCACACCAGGGCCTCCCCGCTGGCTTGCTGTGCGTCCTGAGATGCCAAGGGGGTATCACCCTGGTCATGTTTCAGAAGGTGGCTTCGGACCTAAGGGGATGGCAGCGCCCATCTGTGTGTGCCAGGTCATCCCAGCTGGGCAGAAGCCCCTGCTCCTGGAGCCCACCCTGGGGGCTTCCCACTACCATGGCCGCACCCCACCCCCGCCTCTCTCCAGCTGGGTGCTGCCAGGGTCTGGCTCTGCCCCCAACACCACCCTCCCCTCTCCTGGGGGGGATCTCTGCAGGGTGTCCCCCGCTCTCAGCCCCATGAGGACACTGATGGTGGCCCCGGGAACAGGGAGAGTGAGGCAGGTAAAGGACACACAGCTTGCCATGGGGAAGAAGGGTCTGGGTGCCCTGGACACAGAGAGGACTCCCGGACACCTCCACAGGTCAAGCATGGAGCAGTGACCACAAGTGAGAGACAGACATGAGGGGGACAGCCGAGGAAGGGGCTTAAGCCCTGCCCGCTGTGAGTGCAAGCGGGGTCAGTGCTGCCCGCAGAGCCCTGCTGACCCCAGGGGTTAAGATACACTCATTGCCGCTATTCTCCCCAGCCACCATGCTTTGGGATATTGTCCAGCGCGCTCACCGGCTCAGCCCAGAGGACGGCACGCTTGGGGAGGCTGCGGTGCTCGGGATGAGCACACAGGACGCTCGGGGCTGCCCTCTCCTTCTTCACTCAGAGCAGACATCACTAATCAATCAAGGGCATTCCCTGAGCCCAAATCTGCCTGAGAATCCTGTTCAGCCTGAGATCCAGGGTGACACGACAAATTGATCAGAGCCAAGCCCAACAGATTTGTCATCACTGATGGAAGGTTCCAGTGGGCTGCGCCAGAGAGAAGCCCAGGTTCCGGGGAAACGTAGGTGACGTTGCTAGGGTGACTGCCTGTGTGAACTCAAATTGAGAATGGACGGCAAGAGTCACCTAGGGGGTCTTTGGGTCATGATTATTTGCTATTCTCTTTAACAATCCCTTCCTCTGTGGTGCACCCAGCTGGAGCCTCTCCCAACCGTCACCAATGTAATATCAGGAACTCTCAGCTGGGCGCTGGGGTGCAGCCTGTCATCCCAGCAGCCCGGGAGGCTGAGGCAGGAGGATGGTGAGTTCAAAGCCAGCCTCAGCAAAAGTGAGGTGCTAAGCAACTCAGTGAGACCCTGTCTCTAAATAAAATACCAAAAGGGGCTGGGGGTGTGGCTCAGTGGTTAAGCACCCCTGGGTGGTTCAATCCCTGGTACCAAAAAAAGAAAGTGTCCCTGCCCCTAGTGAGTGCTCGGCACATCAGCTGGTGTGGCAGCTCCTCTACGCAGTGAGGTGACCCTCCTGCACTGAGCCCGAAGCTGCAGGATGCTTCAGAAGTGACAGTGGCTCAGCTCCCACAGACCCTGGGACAGAGGGAAGGAAACCCACTGTCCCCACCCTCTGGCTGCTGCCCTGGTCACCATGTGCAGCTGGAAGGTGGAAGCCCAGCTCCCTGGCCAGGCCCTGGTGGCTCAGTGACCTGAGGCCCAGCTGCGAGGACTCCTCTGAGCTGCCCCCTACCTGGGTGGCCACGGGGAGGGGCGCCTGGGGGAGGGCCTACCTGTTGACAAGCAGGAAGTTGACCACCAGGCACAGCAGGGCGGGCACAGTGGAGGCCACGGCAAGGTAGCTCTCAAAGTAGTTCTGGAAGCACACAAGGGAGGAGGTGAGGCCACCGCAGACCAGGGCCCCCCAGGGGGCTCCTCCCACTGTCCTCAGACACCCAGGCCCACGGGGTCCCCCCATCTCCAACCTCAGACACTCAGCACGTGAACACTTGGCCGTTAAGTGCCAGGTCACAGTGAAGGATCTCATGTTGTCCCTGTCCCCAGGGAGGACCCCGCTCCCACCCCCTCAACTTGCCCCACGGACGGGGACTTTGAGCAGTGGGGACGGGACTCAGTGCAGGTCAAGAAGAAAAGCTTTGCCCTCTAGCCTTTGGCCCCTTGCCAGAATGCAGAGCGACCCGACCCACGGGCTTTGTCCTGACTCAGCCACGTCCTCAGTTCTGGGGACCAAGTGAGACCCCTTTCAAACTCGCTAGCCCCACTCCCGCCAGGAGACACCACCCTAGCTCTGGACTCACTCCCTTGGCAGAGCAGCTGGCCAAGGTCAAAGCTGTGTTGGGAAGTGGCTCCTACTGGTCAGGATGAGGGAAAGAGCGCTATTTTGGCATCAGCTCTGGACATGGACAAGATGGCAAGAGCCCAGAGGGAGGGAGGCTGTGCTGGTTAGAACCTCCTAGAACACGTAGCTGATGATGCCGGGGAGAGACCCGCTGTGCTCGCCAATGCTTTGACAACTGGCCCTGCGGTAGGATGGACTTCACTCTGTGCGCGTGACCCTCAGCATTGCTGTCTTTACAAACAAAACACTGGCCAGGCGAGGCGGGGCACGCCTGTAATCCCCGCAACTCTGGAGGCTGGGAGGGAGAATGGCAAGCTTGAGGCCAGCCTCAGAAACTTGGTGAAGCCCTGTATCTGTCCTTACATAAGAGGATAGAAACATGGCTCAGTGGTTAGGTGCTCCTGGGTTCAATCCCTAGTACCCAAAAGTAAATAAAATAAAAACAAAACACTGGCATGGCTCAGTGGTAAGGTGCTGGCCCAGCATGCCGGAGGCCCGGGGTTTCCTCCCCACCACTGCCAAAAACAAACAAAACCTCCCCAAACCACCACTGGAAAAGGGGGCTACTCTGGCTTTGGTCACAGTAGGTTAAACCACAAGCCCCAGCTGGGGACGGGATCCTAAGCGGAGATGAGCGCTCACTCACAGGTAGTGAGCATTTGCGGTCTAAAGCCACCGTTGAGCCCTAAACCAGGAACCAGAAACTGTGTGGGAGCCCCACCCGGGCCAGCTCCGGCCAGCTCACCTAACGGGGAGCCCACGGGAGGACTAAGTGCCAGGAACAACGCGTGTGGAGCATGTGCGAGTCCAAAGAGCCCTGCCAATCCTGGAGCTCACCAAGGAGCACAGGGTGTGACCTTCCCTCCAGGACAGCCGTGTGTCCCCTGGGGACCTGGAAGGCTCTCCACAGCCCAGGACTCCACAGGAAGCGGTGGCAGAACTCCTCGCTCATTGTTTTCCTTTGGCCAATCAGAGGAAGGAGCGAGGAGACCTGAGGAGCCCCAGGTAGGAGGGCAGGACGGGGGTGGGGAGCGGAGGGGTGACCCCTTGGGAAAATGAGAAAGAGTGTGGCTTTGAGGAGAGGCTCCAGGGGAGGGACCGCAGTCAGACCCGGAGATGGCGGGTCAGATTCTTTGGGGGGCGAGTATGATTGTAGAGACCAGGAAAGAAGGCTGTCGGGTGGGCCCCTCCTAGTCTCAGGCAGAGACCCGTCTATGGCCTCTTTTCAGGCCGTGGTCTTTGAAATCTGCACCCTGAATAAAAGGTCGCAGTGGCTTTGCAATTAAAATGATAATCGCTGCTGGTGCGGGCCTTCAACCATGAGCCTTAGAAATAGCCTGGGCCTTTGAGATGCCACCTCATTGTTCCTGCCCTGATGGGCTCAGCAGAGCCTGGACTGGCCGGGGCAGTCAGTCAATTCCGCCTGACACAGTGGCTGGGCCTGCGTGAGTCAGGCGGGTGCCAGGGTGGGGGTGGACCCAGAGCCCCGGGCCAGCCTCCCGAAGACGCACCCTTCATGCCGTGGCTGCTCCAAGAGTGGCAAGTCCGTGACTGGCTCTCAGGCCGGATGCAGAATCTGTGTTTATTTTTGGAGGAGGCTGAGGTTCCCTGAATGTTTTAGGCATGGGGATTTTCCAGGTAACTGAATGTTCTGGTTTGTTGAGAGTCGAGCAGAGAACCGCATCTTTTAGTGTTGGAGAGCTTAAAATACTGACAACTGAGAGATTCCAACTTTCTTTCTGCTGACTGAGCTCATTTCACTGCTGCACAAAGAACGTGCCAGAGAGGAACTGAGGCTGGACCACCGTTGGACTGGTATGGATAGGAAGTGAGGTGGTGATCTGCTTGGCACAGCGCATCCCGGGGACCTTCTTCATTAAAACAAAACAGATGGGCGCGGTGGCACAAAGCAGTAATCCCAACAGCTCGGGAGGCTGAGGCAGGAGGATCACAAGTTCAAAGCCAGCCTCAGCAACTTATCGAGGTTTTAATTAATTCAGCAAGACCCTGTCTCTTAAAATACAAAAAGGAGCTGGGGATGTGGCTCAGAGGTTAAGCACCCCTGTACCAAAAGAGAAACAAAACAAAAAAACCCACTTCATCCTGATATAAAGATATTGTGGTTTTTGCTTAATTCTCTGCTGTTTCTGCCTGTATGCAGAGTTCTAGCAAAATGAGGTGCGATGGGCACTCAATGTGGCGCCACGCTCCCCCCGCCCCTGGTGCTCACACCCCTGTGGGATGCCTCACCAAGGGGGGCTTCCAGCCAAGAATAGAAAGCAAGGCTGACAGGTTGTGTGATCAGGTGCACATCATTCTGTGTCATGGAAGACGGCGGCAGCCTTCTTGCTGGCTTCATTTCTCCTACACTGGCTTTGAGGACGTGGGTGGCTACGCTGGGGAACCCCATGTGGCAAGGCACTGCAGGTGACCCCAAGTTGCTGCAGGTGGTCTCCTGCAGGAAACTGAAGCTCTCAGGACCACAACCACAAGGAACTGAATTCTGCCAACAACCTGGACAGGTTTGGGAGTGGCCCTTCTCCCGAGGGGCTTCAGATGAGGCACAGCCCTGGCAGACACCCTGATTGCAGCTCCAGGGCATTTAATCAGAAAGCCCAGCCAACCCACTCCCAGACTCCTGGCCACCTGCAGAGACCAGGAGCAGGTCAGCGTGTGGTCAGTTCCTAGCATTCTGTCACAGGGTTCTGGAGGGCGGGGCTCGTAAGCAGGGTCTCCTGAACCCTGTGGCCTTTCTGTTTCCACTGACACTGCTGTGAAAGCAAAGACAGCTGGTCACGATCCTTTCCTCAACTTCCAGTCTTCGTGACAATGTCTGCGGCCCACAAAGTGAAGAAAGGCTGAGCTGGCTGACCACACCTGCCCCTCCAAACCCTCTGCTGGAATTAGGATTTTTGCAAGTGGCTTGCACTGTTTTCAAAACACCGGACTAGGTTTAAGTGCACGCAGATCCAATCACCTGCTGACCCTGGGCCTCTGCACTGCCCAGTGGCTGTGGAAGGGACCAGGTAACACTCTTGGAAGTGGGGTGGTGGGGCGGTCAACATTCCCCCTTTGGCCAGACATTGACCAGAGGCAGTAGGGAAGGTGAATGGCTGGTCTGACCGACTGTTCTGAAACGCAGGGCTCCCAGGGCTTCTCTGGAGATGTCCACGTGCCTGGGCGGCAGCTGTTCTACTGCAAAGCCGTGACGCGCGCTCAGGGGTCCCGCAGCTCATATCTGCTGTCTCGGTCACCACCTCACTTCCCCGGGATCACTCAGCTTCTGAAGCCTTTCCAAGAAATACCCAACAATGGCGCCCGGCATTCCAGTCCTGAAGATGCACCGGCACTGCCTTCCCGGGCTGCAGGGGGATGTGAAGGCACTGGGGCGCGGGTCCAGACCCTAATGGGAGCTGACAGTTACGCCCTCCTAAACACTCTGGAATGCCCACATCAGGGGGATTTATGTGACGTCATGTTTTAGGAAAAATTCCTGCGAGTTCCCTCAAAGGTAGTCTTTACGTACCCGACCAGGCACCCTGCGGCCATCTCCACCTCTACCTGGCGTACCCCAGGAGCCGAGGGCGAGCCCTAGCCTTGGAAGAGTGGAGGGATGTGGAGAACCAGGGCCCCCCCATGTGATGGTAGAGGCTCTGATATGTACCTCCTATGGACAGTGATATGGATGGAGTCCCTTGGAGTCATTCGATAGCAGTTGTACAGCCACCCAAACCCCACAGGCCAGGTGACCTCCTCGGGATGCACGTGGAAGAACAGCACTCAGCAAGGAGGCTGGGCGGAGGAGTGTGAGGCGAGGGCTCCCCAGGCAGGTTCCCAGCCCCAGCAGCTGGGGACCCAGAGGAGCCCAAGACTCCCTAGGCCGCCAGCCACGGCTGGGTGTCCACTGTCCATCCAACCAGCATCTCTTCCTTTGCTCCCTGAAGGGTGCCAGGCCCCTGGGAGGCAGCACTGTGCGGGTCCATGGATGGGGGAGAGGCGGCCGTGTCTGACTGCTCTCGGTATCTGGTGCTGACCCAGCGCCGGGGCACAGACCAGGTGTGGGGAGAGGGCAAGAAGGGCCTCCAGGGGACTTCCCCCAGGGCTTTCCTGGATGGCAGCTGGAGATATTGGGGAGTGTGCCTCACAGACACAGGAGGTGGGGTGCAGGGAGAAGGCTCAGGCCTCCCAACAGGAGGGGGACGGCCTGGCGGGCACAGAGGGGTGTGCTTTGCCACAAGGGGCTCCGGCTGGATTCATTGGTGGGAGCCGACCTCAGGGGCTTTCCTCTCACCAGCGGGAATCTGCTGAGCTGAGACAAACTGCCCGCGTTGCCCATCCAGTCCACACACAATGAGGGGCAGGCAGAAAAGACTGTCAGCCACGCCCCTGTCTCCAGGACGCTAAGGCAAGAGGGGTCCATCAGCCATCACTGTGAACTTCAACCCAATGCGGGCGAGGCCCAGCTCTGGGAAACCAAGGGGAAGTTCCACTGAATGTCTGACGGGATCCCCTGTCCGCCAAGGCCTCCCCAGGTTATCTGCACCCTGCGGTGACCTGGGGCTGGGAGAGGCTCCACGCTCAGCCTCAGGGAGCCAGAACATCATCCCTGGCCCCTGTTGGAGGACCTGAGTAGGGAAACAAAACTCTGCAGAACATTCAGGAAGGCAGCTTGCTCCAGGCCTGCACAGACCCCGCCAGGGGCTCTCCCCAGGGCCTATGAGGGAGCAGGGAGCTGGAACGGCCCCTGGCCAGCAGGGGGTGCACTTCAGGGGCACACACCTGGAGAGTGCTGCAGATTGGCGTCTGATGCGGGAGGGCAGGGGCCGGGGAGGATACCTAGAGTGCCACTCTACCAATGCAAGAACCACTCGCCCCGTCCCGAGGCTGCCTGCTTCACAAGCCCAGACTCCATCACAGGGACCGCAGTGTGTCACCTGTTTGCCCCAGTGGCCTAGTCAGGCATCCTGCCTCTCCAGCAATAAGCAGGGGCCAGCCCCAGGGACCCGAGGTCCATCAGGGCAAGTCACACTGAGCTCGGTGTGGGTGGCATCTATCCTTTGCCCCAGCCAGGATGGCCTGCCTGAGCCGGGGCCTGATGTCTCTCCCCTCTGCCTGGACAGTGAGCCATCTCCTCCCGAACCTGCTTCCCATCCCCCAGGGAATTTCCACAGGCCTGTGGATCTGAGCAGAGTTAAAGATAAACATTTCAACAAACCAGGGAAAAGGCCCCGCTCCACCTCTATCAGCTACTAGGAATGGAGGACACGGTCAGTGCTCAGCAGACACCGCGTTAGAGAGGATGGTATGGCTGGGGACGTGACTCAGTGGTGGGGCACTTGCCTGGCACCCATGACATTTAGATTCTACTCCCAGCACTGGAAAAAAAAGAGTTGGGGGGGAGGCAGAGAGGACAGTGTGTTTGGGCCACCCTGGGCACAAGTCCCCGCTTCCCTCCCGACTGTGCAAGACCCTGCAGATGCCCAGTGGGGTGGGGCTCAAAACCCAGACTGCAGACAGACCGTGGCTGGGCTGCCAGGTGTCTGCAGCCCTCCGACTGGCAAGTGGGGACGAGCCACTGCTGGCCAGGACACGGGGCACCCAGCTCACATGCGATGGTGATAAGGAAGTCACTGTCATCTGCTGCGCTCTGGCCCAGTGAGGGAACACCAGGAGAGCCAGAGACGCTCTTCAAATGCAATTTAGAAACCCAGCAGAGCCAGCGTCCAGATGTGCAGCCCGTTTTCCGACGGGGAGCACTTCCTGGGCTCCGAGCTAAGCAGCTCTTCTGGGAGAATCTGACTCCAGGCTCAGAGTCCAGATTAAGAGGTTTCTCGGGGGCGGGGGCCCCCCCGCAATGAGCCCGTTCATCTCTGGCAAGCCCTGGTTAAGCCTCCCCTCCCCGGAATGCCATTCGGGCACTTTGAAATCAGTGTGGCAATTAGTCACGAGCTGCAGTGGACAGACCTGGGGCCAGGCAGCTTTGTGCAGCCCCCACAGCCGCCCAGGACAGCAGGGGCAGCTGGGCTCCTGCGGGCGAGAAAAAGCGATTCCAGCCCGGGGTGGTGGCTCAAGGCAGCCGAGCGTTACCTGGATCACAGGAGCATGAAATTAGCAGCAGCGCGCAGGCTGGCGAGAATAGCCTGCGTCGCCGAGTTGCCACCTTCGGACTGCTGAATCCTGCGGCCTGCAACGTGCAGGGGAGGCGCCCTTGCCCAGGGCACCGCAGGAATCACCCTGGGGAGGCTGAAAGGTGAGCTCCTTATAGGAGAGGTGCTGGGTCCTTTGGGTGGGCTCCGAGGCCCTGTGTTTGGGGCATCCGTCCGGGAAAGGAGGGGCATGCAGCTGAGGGCGTGGGAGGAGCAGGGAGAGCTGACTGGGCAGGGAGGGAAGGAGGGAGGGACAGCAACTGCTCCAGGGGCCACAAGGAGACCAGGTCCAGCAAGGCTGCATAGAGCGGTCAGGGCCCTGAGGGCAGAACAGAGCTGGGGACAGAATCACAGGGAAGCCTGGAAAGACTCCGGCAGTGCAGACTGAGTCAAGGCTGCCACCCTGAGGACAGAGCCCCCATGAGACATCTGCACAACATCAGCCCGCCCCTTGGTCTCTCAGGGCTTCTCCAGGCCGGAGCTTACTGGGGTCACTGACATCTTGTTCTCGCCAGGTGCAATGGCACATGCCCATGATTCCAGAGGCTTGGGAGGCTGAGGCAGAAGGACTGCAAGTTCGAGGCCAGGCTCAGTGACTGAGTAAGGCCCTAGACAACTTAGCAAGGCCCCGTCTCAAAAAGTAAAAAGGGCTGGGGACGGGGCTCGGTGGCTAAGTGCCCTGGGTTCAATCCTTAGTGGATATATTTACAATATCTTGTCCTCGTAGGGCTCAGAGGCGCTCCCCGTCCTTTAGAACCCCTGCCAGAAGACCAGCCAGGTTCCGGAGGCCTCTGGAAGGAGCTCCGGCTTCCCTGTGGGTGTGCCTGTTCTGAGGGCACCTTCTCTCCTCTGTGAGGTCCTCTCTCCAGCCTCGGGGGACAGAGACCTCGGACAGCACCGGCTCTCACCTCACTGCTACGTGCTCCTCCCTGTCCGCCAGGAGGCGTTCTCGCGGCCTCCCTTTGGTCAAAAAGAAAGGCAGCTGGACTCTGCTGCCTGGGCCTCCAGCCCACCCACCCACGCTGGTCTCCTTCCTCTCGCTCTGACACCGCCTGCCGCTCACCCAGGCTGGGATGTGCTCCCCACATCCGGGTCCACCCAGAACCTCGGGTGCGACCTGATCTGGAAACAAGGTCTTTGCGGATACGGTGGAGGTGAGGCCGTCACGGAGGAGGGAGCCCTGTGTCCAGTGTTGGTGGAAGGGGGGCCCACAGACGACTGAGGGGAGGAAGGACGCAGAGGCTAGCGTGAAGCTGCCACAGGAGCCCGAGGCTAGAAGCAGCAGGGCCTGTCCAGCCTCCCGGGTTGTGCTACTTCACGGTGGCAGCCCCCAGGAAGTCCTAGAGCTTCCCCGCAGCACCCACTCCCAGCGTGGAGTGACAGGGCCCAGGGAGGCCGGGGAGGAGGTTAAGGGGGGGTCTTGGGTGGCAGGTTGAAGAGGAATTTTAGTGTTCAAAGGTAGCAGGAGCATTGGAAGGTTCCAGAATGTCCAACAGGTACAATCAGTGATGAGCACAAGGGAGTCACCTGGTGGACTGACAGGAAGGACGGGGCAGGAGAAGTGGTCACAGGGCTGCTCAGTTCTCCATTGGCTCATTCTCTCAGTGAACGAGCTGAGTGCGCTCAAGCCACCACAGTGAGCCTGACACTGCACAGGGAGAGAAGGTGTCAAGGGGGCCGAGGCTGGACAGGACTGCCCAGAGTCCCCAGAGGTCAAGGGAACTTGGATTTGGGATTTTATTCTAAGTGGGAAGCTGCTGCAGGATTCTAACTGGGCCCCCACAGCGTTCGCTGAGGCCCTCCCGGCTCTGCGTCCCCAGCACTCTTTACATATCAATGGTTCCATGCTCCCCTTCCAGGGAAGGCTCATGTTCCAGATGAAAAAACCAAAGCTCAGAGAGGTCAGGCAACTCGCCCAAAGCTACACAGCTCAAACCCAGTCCTCTGTCCCCTGGGCTGTCAGGTGCCGTGCAAGGCCTCTCCATTTATGTCTTCAGCTCATTTCTACGGCGCCACAGAGAACTGATGGGTGTGTGCCTGCACACACACCACCACACAACCACACACACGCACATGCAGAGGACTGGCAGGAGTCCAAGGGAGGCAGCGTGGTCAGAGAGGCTGAGGCTGGCCTTGGAGGGAGAGAGGGATTTGAGACTCTTTTGAGGTTCAAGTGACAGGACATGTTGATGGACTGAATGTGGGGGTGGAGGGACCAAGGGAATAAGGGATAACCCCAAAGATCCAGGCTTGATGGACGTGGGCAGGGTGTGCTGTGGCCTGGACAGGGAGGTGAAGTTCATGCTGGGCACCACCCCAGACCCACACCACACCCCCATCCCTCCCCTTCGCTTCCAGCCCAGCACCCACCCGGGACAGGCCCTCACCGGCGCCTGGATGAATTCACCCTCCTGCACACACCGGCTGAGCTCCCCGATATTCTAGGCACTGAGATCAGGCCCAGTTCCTGCCTTTGTGGAACCCCAGATCCAGTCCAGGGAGCAGTTGGCAAATGCGTGAAGAGAATTAACGGAAGATAGGTCAGTAGCATCTCTGCAAATGACCAAGGTTCACCAGCGAGGGGGCGATCCGTAAAGGAGTAACCAGTCCAGAGGTGGGCAAAGGCCTGTCCCTGGGCCGAATCTGGTCACCACCTTTTTTGTAAATACTGGGACTCGGTCACCATGGTTGGGCCACGTACTGTCAAGGCATGAACTGAGCAGCTGCCAGAGTGTGGCCCCCAAATCCAAGAATATTTGCCCTCTGCCCCCCGTAGACCAGAGCTGCTGGCCCCAGTCTAGTCTAAGCTAGAGGGGAGCCTGCAGGCCCTGGCCACCAGTGAATTTGAAAAGGTGGGCAGAAAAAAATGCCAGCTCTCCAGAGTCCCAGGGCCGTCCCACCACGCAGTGGGGGGGGAAACAGTAGCACTTCCATCGACCCTGCACCCCCTCTGTTGGAGCCACCCCAACAAGGGACAAGTGGCTTCTCTGATTTTCATGCTCCTGTTCCCTCTGTGCCCTCAGAGGGGCAGAGGAAGGGCTCAGAGACACCAGGACCCTGGGAAGTCCACAGGGTGACCCTGAGCTCCTGCAGGATGCCCGACTCGAGGCTCCCTTACTGCTGACACCCGATGGCCCGTCCTTCCTCTTCTGTAGCCTGATCTCCGGCACGTGACTGGGGAAAGAAGGAAGCAGGCCGTCGAGGACACTCCCCACCTAGGGCCCACGCAGCCCACATCAGCCTCCGCCTGCCACGTGGGTGCTCCGGCTGACCTCCACAGGAGGAAACCCAGGAGGAGCACCAGGAGGAGGCGCTGGGCTGGCTCGAGAGGCACTTCCTCCTCCTCCTGCGCACGGTTTCCACTGTAGACAGACAATTTCTGTCTGTCTCATGGGCCCAAACCACAGGCTGCCACAGGCCTCAGACACGTGTGCCTGCACACACGCACATGCAGAGGACCGGCAGGAGTCCCGCAGAGCCCCTGGGCACCCACCGTCCCCGCAGACCCTTCGCAGACCGTGGCTGCCCTCAGTGAAGACGCCGCGGCTTCTCCTAGAGACCCTCCTCTGGGTCCGGCTCTCCGGGAGCTTGTGATGATCAATCACCTTAAAAAGACACTGAGCTCAGGGCCCAGGCCCGCTCCTCACGTGGGCAGGAAATCGCCTCTGGATTCTAGGGAGGCGTGCAGGAAAGAAAGAAAATCGAAGGCAGAGACCGAGCGATCGATGGCCCTGGAGGGTCTGGGGACGGGGTGCAGGAGGGGAGGGGGCGAGATCAGGAGGGAGAAAATAAAGAGAATCAGGGCCGGCGAGGCCCCGAGAGCCAGGACCCACAGGCTGAGGCCAGGCTGGCTCCCTGCCTCTGCAGGACGTGGCGAGGGCTAAAAACGAAGACAAAGCCGTCCCAGGTGTTTTGCTGGGACTGTCACGTTGGCCGGACTGCAGTTAGAGTCCGAGACTGGACAGGGGAATGAAAAATGACTCGCTTTTCGTTCTAATTTTTTTAAAAAATGGTCTAGAGCAGCCCCTGACTGGGCGGCTGGCGGGGAGGGGGTGCTGCCCTCGGCACGCGGCTCTCCCACACCTTGTGGCAGGAGCCTGGAACCTCCACCCCACTTCTCCAACTGTCCCCACCATCTCCTGCCATCTCCTTGACAGGGCTCAGGCCAAACCCTGCCTTACTGCATTTTGATGGGGGAGGGGATATTTCACCCAGCACCAATCTTTGGAATTCAGCTCTTAAAAAATAGATGGCCAGCCAGGCCCGGTGCTGCCCACTCAGGGGGCTCCGGTCCAGCCTGGGTAAGTTAGGGAGGCCCTGTCTCAAAATAAAACAAAAAGAGCTGGGGACATAGCTCTGGGGTAGAGCACCTCTGGGTTCAATCCCCAGAACCGCAAAAAAAAAAAAAAAAAAATGGGGGGCGTCACTGAGACCCGCCTTGCTGGGGTTACAAGAGGAAATCTGTGCCGCCCCCCTGCCGGCACAGTGGGCTCCCAAAATGGAGGCTGCGGCAGCTTGCCCCACGCCAGCTTTCCATGCCAACTCTTCCTCGGTTATGCCCTAGTTTTTGGCCCTGGGCCAACAGGGCTTCGCTGGGTTTATTTGTGGGTCTCATTCCAGAGAAAGAGAGGAGAGACGGGCAAGCAGCAGGCTGTCTAAACCATGCCCAAACTGCTCCAGGCAGAAGACGGGAGCCTGCCACGGGAGGTGACCTTGAAAGTGACATCACTGGAGAGGGGGTTTCTGTTCAAACAATCTGCGGGGTCAAATTCCTCAGCAAGTGCTATCTATTCCAGCAAAATATTAAAAGTATCTCCCCCCCCCAAAAAAAAACCCCAACCATGGAGACCCTCAGCTGATGGAGCTGCAGGTGGCAGGTAGAGGTAGATTTGTCCGACTCCCCCATCCCTTTCCCACAAACTGGCCCTCAAGATGCCGGGCAGACCGGCCACCTCTTGCAGGGAATTGGGAAGAGGAGGGGAAGCACGGGGGAGGCCGGTGGCAGGAATGAGGAATGAGGAAAAGAAAAATAGCCCAGAAAACGCAGAGACACCCCAGCACGCCTGTTCCCAGCACCGGCCCATGAATCGAGGGGTGACAGGTCTCTCATCTCCGATGCCAAGAGCCAGGAGCTCCGGGCAGCCACAGGTACTACATCCGCACCTGCCAGCACTTGGAAACGGGCAATAAAGCATTGAGCAGGGCTGGAATGCTAAGTGCCTGCAGCTGGGAAGGGACGGCCTGGGAGGGCCTCTCCGCCAAGAGCCAGCGCTGCACTTGCTCTCCCTCCCTCAGCAGCCTGCACCGGGGGCAGGGGCAGCACGACAGGCGGGGACCTGCTGGAAGAAGCCCAGTGGGCAGCAGCATCTACCAAGGCCAGTGGATGGCTGGGACACAGAAGCCCCTAGTGAATAAGAGAGGACCATAAAGCACCCGGCTAAGGCAGAGCCCGTGGGGACACACCAGGGCCACAGGCAGCTGGGAAGAGCGGCTCCAGGCCCCCGGAGATTTGCACTGATCATGTCTGTACAACACCTGGGATAGTGGACCAGGCCTGTCCCAACACCCAGGAATGGGCTTATCCACCCCCCCCCCAGGATATGGTTATTTTTTTAAAAAAATACAGGGATTGAATCCAGGGGTACTTAACCTCTGAGCCACATCCCAGCCCTTTTTTGTATTTTATTTAGAGACAGGGTCTCACTGAGTTGCTTAGGGCCTCACTGAGTTGTTGAGGCTGGCTTTGAACCTGTGATCCTCCTGCCTCAGACTCCCCAAGCCACTGGGATTACAGGCATGCACCACCACACCCAACAACATGGTGCTTTCATACACCAGGAAAACAAGGTGTCACAGAGGCTGACTCAGACCCAGAGCCAACAACTAGCCAGGGCTTCTCAAAAGTCACTGCACGGGCCAGTCACCTTCCCAGGAGCTACAGGTGGCAAGTCTTGGTTCTTGGAACCCAGCTGATCCTGACTCTGGTCTCGGGTGGGGCTGGAGGCTGCACTACCCACAAGCCCCTAGGGCTGCTGGTCTCAGGACCACAGGAGGCTGTGCACCACTCACTCCCTGGCAGGGGCTCTTCAGCTGCACAAACAGGCTCAGACCCCAGGTGAATTCTTAGGTTAATAGAAGAGGCCCCCCGGGAAGTCAAAGCTATTGGTGGGTGGCAATCAGACAGGAGAGTAAACTAGAAAATACCAAAGTCTGCACCACGGCTGAGACTCACTCCAGCAGGATTCCTGGGCTGGGCTTGATGGGTATTTTGCAAAATGCTCCCTGGTGATCCAGGTGTGCAGCAGCTGGGCTCAGGCCTTGAAAGGCGGAAAGAGATGCCCTTCCCGTGTGTCCCGTTCATGCCCACACTGAGGAAGGTTCCAGGGGTTAGGTCAAGGATAAGAAGGTGCCTTCAGAGAAGCAGCGGTGAGCTACCTCCTGTGCCAGCCAAGGGGTAGGGCTGGCCCTGTGGCTGGCTCTGCTGGTGTTCCCTCCTGTCCCTGAGGGATGCCCCGGAGGAGAGGCACAGGGCTCGGACAACACCCCACCCCATGCCTTCAGAGCCCGCTTCGCTTCTCCACCCACGTGTTTTTGAACGAGCATCCTCTACCCTTGAAGTCCCACTTAGTCATCTTCCATCCACTGACCCCTCTCTCTGTTCCTGACTATAAATACACCTGTCCTTGTCAGAGTCGAGTCCCAGCTCTCTCCCTATTGCAAGAGTCTTAAACAAAGTTGGCCTTGCTGTTTTAGCAAGTGTCAGTCATTTTTTTCAACACTCCTCCCCTGCCGGTCTCTTCCCCAGAAAACCCACAGGCACAATGTGCAGCAGAGTTGGGAGGGAGGAGCTTAGCGCCACTGTCAATCAAACAATTCAGATTTCTCACCTTGAGCCCCCAGGCCTGGGCAGTGGTCTGAGCCACAGGGCCCCTGCCGCACACCCTGCACAGCCAGACCTGATGCCCTGTGGCTCCTCACATCCTTCCTCTTGGTCTGCCTTGGCCCAGCCGTTTCTTCCATCTGCAGTCTCCTCCCCCATTCTTCAAATCCACCCTGATCACAGAGATCTCTACCTTGTGCCCCAGACTCCTTGTCCCCAAGGGTTCCGATCTCCTGTGCTGTGGTGTAGACATAGCCCTCCTTGCCTTTATGCACACTGCATTGGCCAGAACTAGTCATGTGACCATGCCTGCTGCAATGGAATCTGGGAAATGTAGTTTTTTTGATGCTGTGATAGACCAAGGGCCTCAAGCACACTAGGCAGGTGCTCTACACTCAGCTGCACCCCGCCCACCCTGAAATGCAGTGTCCCCCAAGGCCACGGTGTTGAAATGTAATCCCCAGTGTGAGGCATCAAGAGGGTGGAAACTTAATATGATATTTAGAGGGGAGACCTCTGGGAGATGAGCAGAGCAAGATAAGCATTAGGTGGACCCCATTACCATCTCTTTTTAAAAAAGAGACCCGACTCACATGCGCTCAAGCTCCCTGTCGCTTGCTGTGTGGTGCTGTGCCCCACCTCTGCCAGCAAGAAAGCCACAGGAGAGGCAGCCTCTCTACTCTGGACCTCCAGAGACACCAGCCCAAATAAACCTCCTTTCTTCATAACCCACCCAGTCTGTGGTACTGTGTTATTGGCACAGAAAATGGGCTATGAGACTCTGTCTTTGCTAACTACCAACCTCCCATTTTAGTGGACACATGGTTTTCTGGGATAAACCTACATTTGAAGATATTTCACAGCTGGGAGTGTAGCTCAGTGGTAGAACCTGTGCTTAGCATGAGCCAAGACCCGAAGTTCAATTCCCAGCACCAGAAAGACCAAAGAAACAAAATTAAAACTACATTTCCCAGCTTCCACTGCAATTAGTGTGATCATGTGACTGAGTTCAGACCAATGCAGTGTAAACAGAAGCAATGTGTTATTTTCAGGAAGTGTTTTTACTAGCAGCATGCATTTCTTTCTTTCATCTTTTGCCTTCCTATTGATGTAATGACTGGAGCTCCATCAGCCGTCTTGGACCATGGAGTAACCTTGGACATGAGTGCTACACATGGTCAAACAACTGGGTTCCTGACACCACAGAACATCACACAAGCCTCAGGCTGCACCCCAACCCCTGACTTCAATATGTGAGAAAAACGACCTTCCATCTTGTTTGATCCACTTCTCTTTGGCGAGTCTCTATATCTTACAGCTGAACCTAATGCTATTGAATGCACACCTTCAGACTCCCAGAGCTTTGGATTGCTGGGTTACCAGGCTGCACTGGACAGAAGCATCACTGCCCGCTCCTGGCAAGCTAAATAGGAAGCAAACTGAACCCTGGAGCTGGGTCTTATCCACCTCCATCTTCCCGGCCACACGAAGTCTGACGCGCCTCGCAAACCAGGTCAGCGCTGAGTGGAGCTCTGTCCACGCGGTCCCCACACCCTCCTCCGCTCACCAGCATGGGCGGGCCTCCCTGGCATGGCGCCCTTACCATGATGTCGTTGTCCTCGGGGCTGTTCCCTGTGGCTGGGCTGGAGCAGTTGCGCAACTTGAAGGCCCAATACTCCTTGGCAGTGACAAAGAAGTTCCATGGCAGCAGACTGCCGATGCCCAGGCAGAAGAAGATAACGTAGGCGCCGTTAAAGCGGTCCTCGGGCCTCGGCAGCCCGGGGCCTGGGCAGTCCAGTCCGGGCAGCGCCTCTGGGTCAGCTCCGAGCGAGCCGCTCACAGGTGTGTAGGTGGAGTTGGAGCTGTGACACACGGCGTCCTCCGAGCCAAGGGCCACTGTCAGGCAGGGAAAGGCACAGGGTAGGTGAGTGGACGCTGAGGCCAGGCACAGGTGGGCTCGCCTTCCTACAAACCAATTATATCCCCCCAGGGCTCTCAGGCCAGCAGGGCTCGGTGGGAGAGCTTCATGTTAAAGGACCAGGAAGAAGAAAGTCAGACTAGGAGAAGGACAGGATGTCAGAACTCTAAATGACCTCAGAGGTCACCCTGACCACACAAGAGGATACCGGCAATAGGCAGGGCCAAACACTATGAGTAGGGCCCGTGACAAGCACGCTGGACGGGCAACCTGGGGTCATGGCAGCATCAAAATAGGAATCGGGGCCCTGGATGGACAAAGAATGTTCTCTCAACTCTTCAACTTTATGCCCAAACAGTAAGGAGCAGGAGAGTATGTGGGATACGCTATTTGTATAGAAAGGTGTGTGTAAAAAAATGCACACCTATGCATTTGTGCATGCGCAGGATGTCGCTGGAAGGACGCCAATGAAATCCCTGACAGTGGCTGTCTCTGAGGGAGACGGACAGGGAGGAGGGCTTCACTATTCATTTTTTTGTGTGTGTCTTCTGAATTTTAAACTATGTGGCTTCTTTAACTGTTTAAAAATAAATTTAAACTCTAGATAAAAATAAAGTCATCTGAGCCAGGTGTGGTGGCGCACGCCTGTAATCCCAGTGGCTCTGGAGGCTGAGGCAGGAGGAGCGTGAGTTCAAAGCCAGCCACGGCAACTTAGTGAGTCCCTAAGACACTTGGAGGGACCCTGTCTCTAAATAAAATATATAAAAGGGCTGGGGAGGTGGCTCAGTGGTCAGGTGCCCTGGGGTTCAATCCCTGGTACAAAATAAATTAGTTAATAAAGTTATCTGAATTAAATAATATATATGTTTTTAAAATCCATGCTGATCCAGAGACCTGTGTAACCCGATAGCCCACTCCTCATTTCATTTGTGGGGACAGAGGCCCAAAGCCCAGGTCACAGACTAGGTAAATGGCTGGGCAGAGGTTTCCAGCTCGTGCCTGGGGTCCCAGCTCTGTCAACACATCCCGCCAGGAGACGCCCACTCCCAAGCCATGGTAGCACCAAAGGCAGTGAAGGTTCTGGGCTGCTGACAACCGATGCCCGCAAGTCCTTGGGCACACTGCCAGCCTCTGAGCCTCGACGGCCCCACATGCAAAGCCAGGGAAGCCTTTTTTACAATGGCCATGAACTCGGACTGGCTGGCAACGGCCGGCGTGGGGAAGCAGCTACTGAACAGACGGCTGATCCTCCCTGGCATCCTGGGCTCGTCACCTGTCTGGCTGGCTGCAAGGTGGCATCCCACTTCCCTGCTCTAGCTGGCACCGAGGATGTGGTAGCAGCTTGAAAAATGGGAAATACATAACGCTGAGAATGGGACACTCAGTCTGGGGTCCCTCCCGCAGTAGCATCCTCTCCACCCTATAATCGAATACATACACGTGACGTGGCTGGCAGAGGAAGCTGGCCTGACCCGGGCGCACCCCAACACGACAGAGAGCCTTGTCTATACCATGGGATAACCTCATGGCAGCCCAAGGAATGAGGCAGGGCCGACATTTTTGCTCCTTCTACAGATGAAAAAATGGAAGCCTTGAAGGCTCTTGCTTTTTCCTACTTTCAACAGAAAAAATTCCCAGGAGCTAAATGAAGTCCCGTAACCACACACGCCAAGGTTCCGCCTAGCCCTTGAGCTTGACAACAGCCGGACATGTTAGGTCCTACTCATTTCACAGATGAGAGGTCTGAGGCTCAGAAAGTTTCAGTAACTTGCCCAAGGTCACACAGCTACCAGATGGCAATGGTGAAGTCACATGCCAAACAGCCTGGAGCCCATGCCAGACTCCTGGGCTTTCCTGGGAGGGGATGTGAACCTGTGTCTGCTGGTTCCAAGTCCAAACCCCCTTTCTGAAGGCCTTGCAGCCATAAAGCTCGGAGCAGAGGCAAAGGGAGTGAACAGCGTGGACACAGCATCAGTATCTGCTGAATGATGGGGCTGTGCACAACCAGGACAGTGCCCTCTACTGGGCAGAATGTACCCAGGCGCGGGGCGGCTGAAGGCTGCCCAAAGTAGGCCCAGGGCATCCAGTCAGCAAGTCTGTTTGAATCTCCCTTGGTTCAGCAAGCCGCTCCCAGCCAGGGTGTGCGTGTATGCACACATATGCTCACACTATCACACACTTGAAATTACTGCTAAAGAATGTGCAAAGTGGGCTGGGATGTGATAGAGCACTTGCCTAACATGTGCAAGGCCTGGGGTTCAATCCCCAGCAATGAAAAAAAAAGTGATTCTAATCCATAGAAGTCAACCAGATGTTCTATGCAGAGGGACAGCCTCAGGGGCCAAAGGCTAGGTCACTCAGGCCCTTCCCAGCTCATCATCTGTTGTCCAGGGCCATTCAGCCTTGACAGGGCCTCTGAAGGAGCCAGGAATTTTCCCGGGTCACGGGCCAGAGCACTGGAGTGCGCAGTCTTATTACCCTTTGTGAAAGCTAGGGCTGGCCTCTGGATTTAAAAAGAAAGAAGGCAAGGAAATGACCAAGCTTCCCCGGGTCAGGCACCGGCCCTGCTCCTCCCTGGGAGACTCTGGGTGAGGGGTAGCCCCGGCACTAAGCAGCAGGAACATGGGGGGTGGGTGTCCTGCAGTATCAGCTAGGTTCCCGACCCTGGCTAAGTCAGCCTTGCCGGTGGGACTCGATTTCCTCGCTGGGGAACAGGTCAGGGGGCTGGGCAGCTGGTTGGGAAGCACAGCCCTGCGGCCCTGGGCACCCAGCCCCAGGCAGGCCCCCAGTTTGGAGCCACGGAGCCAGACGCCTCTGGACCCTTGGGGTTGCCTGGCCCACCCTCCGGCCCCGCACCCGGCGGTGAGGCTCAGGCACAGGGCGGAGGAGAGCGAGAGTCTGGGGGGAGGAGGTGGAAAGCCCGAGAGGAGAGCGGGGCGCGGAGCCCGGGAGGGAGGCGGGCGCGGGAGTGAAGGCGAGAGAGCGCGAGCCCGGGCGATCCGATCGGGGGCTAGAGGGCTCGTCCCGGGCCAGGCCCAGTCGCCGCCCGGCCTCGGCCCGCACTTACTGTCGCCGCCGCCGCCGCCGCCTCCTGGCTGCACGGCCACCGAGACTCGGGCTCCGCGGGCCGCAGGCCGGGCTCCTCCTTCCGCCCCGCCCGCCCGCCCGCCGGCGCTTCCCGGTTCGCGGACTCGCTCTTCGGCTTTAGTCCCCGCCCTGCGCTCCGTGCGCACCGCCCTCCTCCGCGGCGCCGCGCGGGGGCCAGCGCGCGCCCACTTCGCAGGTGCAGAAAGTGAGGCGCCCGGAGGCCAAGCACTGGTCACGCCCGCGGAGCTGGCCTGCCGTCTCAGCCCTCCGCCACGAGGACCCGGAAGGGCTCACCTCGCCCCCAGACTCCAGCAAAGGACCCCATCCTTCCCTGATCCCCCCACCTTTGGGCAGGCCCCATCCCCAGGCTGAACGTGGCCTCCCTGGTTTTCAGCAGACCCAGAGCTTGAAGCGCTGCTGGTGGCAGTCAGCAAGTCCCACCCTCACACCCTGACCCCTGCCACTCCCTGTAACCCGGCGCCAGCGTGTGCGTCCCAAACTTACAGGCTGCACTAGTCAAATTGACCATTTTGAGGTCTTGGGAATTGCAACTCGGGAAACAGATTCAGACAGCTCTAGGCGACGTTCTAAAGAAGGCTGGGTAGGTGGGAGCTATCTAGAGCCACCAAGCCGGGCGTGGTGGCTCAGGCCTGTGATCCCAGCGGCTCAGGAGGCTGGGACAGGAGGATAGCGAGTTCAAATCAACTTCAGCAAAAAGCAAGGCCTTCAGCAACTCAGCGAGACCCTGTCTCTAAACAAAATAGGGGTGGGGATGTGGCTCAGGGGTCGAGTGTCCCAGAGTCCAATCTCTGGTACCAAAAATAAGCCAACAAGATTGGATTTTTAGGGGGGCGGGGGCTGCGCCCCTGGGAATTGAACCCAGGGGTGCTTAACCACTGAACCACACTCCCAGCCCTCTTGTATTTTTACAGGGTCTTTTTTTTTAAAGAGAGAGTGAGAGATGGAGGGAGAGAATTTTTTAATATTTATTTTTTAGTTTTCGGGGGACACAACATCTTTGTTTGTATGTGGTGCTGAGGATCGAACCCGGGCTGCTCGCATGGCAGGCGAGCGTGCTATGGCTAGAGCCACATCCCCAGCCCCTTGAGTCAGGGTCTTGCTGGGTTGCTTAGGGCTCTGCTAAATTACTGAAGCTGACTTTGAACTCAAGATCCTCCTGCCTCAGACTCGGGAAGGATTGTTTCTTAAAAAGCAGAAGAAATCCTTTTTGGGGCAACTGTGGTTGGAGTTGAGAACACGGGTTGTATAGGACAGAAGATAAAGAAAAGAAGGTGGAATGTCCACCAAACAAGAGTGGATGCCTCATGACGCATCTTGAACCTCTGGGCGCAGTGCACTTGAGTGGTGGTTCCAGAGGCCTGCAGTCAGGGTGGGGGTGATCAGAGTTCACCTTGGGGCAACAGCTGGAATCAAGCCTAAGCCTGCGGCCTAATGGCCTTGGGACTCCATCTTGAAAGGTTGTTTCAGTATTGCATTGAGACAGGACCAGGACGGGGGACAACACGGCAGTTAAAGTCTGGGGCCTTTATTCATAATCTGCAGCTCAAAGTCTTTCTCCCCTCTCACTCTTAGGAAGTACAGAATGTGCCTCTTCCTACTTTTTAATGGGTGGGAGCGGAGGGTGGGGGGGCACTTAACCACTGAGCCACATTCCCAGCCCTTTTTATTTTGAGACAGAAGCTCGCTAAATTGCTAAGGGTCATCTTGAACTTGTGATCCCTCCTGCCTCAGCGTCTCTGCCTCTCAGCGTCTCGGATTTTAACAGTGGTCCACTTTATACTTTGAATGTAGTGCTTGCTGCTCTGCCATTGCGATTTTATTTTTTATATATGTTTTTTAGTTGTTGATGGACTTTATTTTATTCATTTATTTATATGTGGTGCTGAGAATCCAACCCAGCGTTCCACTCATGGAAGGCAAGCGCTCTACCACTGAGCACAATTCCAGCCCACTGTGACTTCTAAAATGGGCGTGTTTCTTTCTCCTCCCCTCTCCCTGCTCCTCCCTAATCTCAGGGGAAACAGGATGACCTTTCTTCCCCATCCTAGGCGGAGTGATCTGTCTTTGACACACACCCACCGATAGGGAAAGAAGTCAGTCAGACTTGGGGAAGGCACCAGAAGATCTCCAAGGTGACTGTCACCCAGATTAACAAGTGGATCATGACTCTGAACAGAGAGCACTTGGAGTGTGGACTGTGAATCACTTGTAAAGCCCCCGTTCCCCCGGTAGGCAGAATCCCAGCCTTTGGGACAGGAGTCCCCTGAGCTCCTTTGCTAGCAAAGCAATAAAACTTTTCCCTTTTTTCTCAAAACGGTGTCCTCATTATTGGATTGGCACTGGGGACAAGGTAGCTGATGGACTCCAGGGCAGGGACCAGGGAGGTGGGGACCTGAGGAGGCTGTGCAGGCAGCCCCAGGGCTGACTGGGGACATGTACCGTGGACTGGGATTGTCCTGGGCAGGCCACATCGGCCCCTTCTGATAAATCCTGAGGAGTCCCGAAGAGGAGAGAAAATCATCTTCTCTTTACCCTTCATTGTTGTGAGTTGGTGAGGACCCCTGTGACAAAAGACAGAGTGACAAGAGAAAAGCAGACTGAAGTTTATGACAGGTACAGCTCGTGCAGACACGGGAGACACTCAGAGAAACGAATCAGTCTCACAAATATGGCTTTGAGGTTGGCTGAAGCCTAACCCTCAACAAGAAGGCGAAGGGTGGAGAAAGCCGGACGTGGCTCACTTGACTGGCAGGTGCCAGGCCTTTTCCCTCCCCATCAGGGAAAGGAAGAGGGGAGTGGGGGAGGCCCCTTAGGAGGGGCGGGGGAGCAAACAAAAGTTTTGTTGTGCAGATTCCAGGGGCTCTGAGGGTCTGGCACAGATACACTAGAGCAGAGAGGGAAGGAGAGTTCCTTTACAGACGTAAATTTCCCTTGCAAAAAACAGCTCCCTGTTCTCAAGCCTTTCCTGTATCTGTAGTTTCTCCAGATAACCAGCCCATGATGATGATCCGTGTGCCAAAGGGCACGTTGTGGTCTCCCTCAGTCCTGATTTGCAGTAGCTCCTCCAGTTCCCATCAGCGCCTGGAAATGGAGCGGCCACTCTCTTGTGCTGTGAAGGTCCCCTCTGCCTCGGGGTGGAGCTGGGGAATGTGGGACGGTGCCTCTGGGTAGTGTGGATCACCCCCTACATGCAAGCATAGTCAGGGTGCCAGGGGAATATTGTAAATGATGGATTGCTGGGCACCCACTAGCTGTCTTTATTGACTGATTGACCGATTGATTTTTAAATTTTTTTTTTTAAATTTGTAGGTGGACACAGTATCTTTATTCATTTACTGTTATATGGTGCTGAGGATTGAACCCAGGGCCCCATGCTTGTGGGGCAAGTGCTGTACCACTGAGCTATAGCCCCAGCCCAATTTACTGATTGATTGATTTAGGTACCAGGGATTGAACCCAAGGGTGCTTAACCACTGAGCCACATCCCCAGCCCTTTTTATTTCAAGTTGGGGGGTCTCATTAAGTTGCTTAGACCCTCACTAAGTTGCTGATACAGACTTTGAACTTGTGATGATCCTTCTGCCTCAGCCTCGCGAGCTGCAGGCATTGCCAGTCACCCCCCGCCTCCCATGACATCTTTATTCTATTGCACGTGTAAAGAAGAAAATGGAGGAGGGAGAAGGAGAACGAGAAAAGTAAGGGAAAAAGAAGAGAGGAAATGTCGGCACGCCCCAAGTCCTGTTCACCGCCCTGGTATTTTATAATTCCCAGCCTTTGATGAGCGTCCTGTCTCTCCTTGATTCAGGAATGCCCTGAATGGTTCTGAGTGCTGGACGGAAGCCGTCTTGCTAGTTCAACAGGACCTGCTCCTATCCCCAGGGAGCCAGTGACACCAGGGCCTGGCATGTGGGGCCCGTAGGGAAGTCCCCGACTTGGTAGACAGAACCAGGCTTTGTAACCAGATGGCCCTGGGCTTGGGTGTCACTTTGGTGTCCTCAGGAAGTCAAGCCTCAGTTTCCTCATCTAAAAAGGGTGGGATAATGTTGATCTAACAGCCTAGGAGGCACACAGCAGGTGCCCAATAAATATCACTGGTTGCCTTCAAGGGAGGCGAGCTTGAGGATGCTGCAGGGGCCATGACGTAACCAGCCAAATGATGTGATCGCCCCGATGGTCACACTGATACCCGGTATCCGAAGACAGATTAACAAGAGGAAAGTGTAGCAGATTCATTGGACTCAAGTTCTGTGGGACCCAGGATTCTTCAGGAAAGAAGACCCAGAGACCAGAGAAAACAGTCCATTGTCAGGCTTGGTTTCACGAAGCGGGGACGCTGTGTAGAAATACAGTCGATTGGACGAAAACCTAAAGGGCAAGCCAGCCCTGTCCACAAGAGGCCCCTTGGCCTCCGAGCCACCTCCCTTTGTCTGAGATGAGGGCCTTCAAGAGAGAAGGTGAGAGTGCTGTGTCCAGATTTAGGGCTGGCCTTGGGGAGAGGGGCTCTCGTTTCTGTGGCCCAGGGCCAGTGGGAAAGAGGAGGACAGAAGGTTCAGAGGGTCCTTGCTTCTGAACTGCTCTTAGGCCTTCCCACATCCCTTATTTTTAAATTTTTGGTACCAAGGATTAAACCCAGGGGCACTTAACCACTGAGTCACATCCCCAGCCCTTTTTATATTTTATTTAGAGACAGGGTCTCACTGCTTAGGCCTTCAATAAGTTGCTGAGGCTGGCTTTGAACTGGCGATCCTCCTGCCTCAGCCTCCCGAGCTGCTGATACCAACATCCTTCAGTTCAAAGTACTTAGCATGCCAACTACTCTAATATACTTGGGGCACAGCTTTGCCCCCGGAGGAACCATCTCACTGAGTCTCAGGACCCCATGAGTTGGGCACTATTGACTGTCCCCTATTCCTTATGAGAACACTGGGGTACAGAGAAGTTAGTGGCGTGCTCAGAGCCACCCAGCTGGTAAGTAGCACAACCAAGATTCAATGGATGCATTTCTGCCTCCAGAGCCCAACAGGGGCTCCTGGAGTGTTTTGGTCCCCTTCTTCCAAGCCCAGAGCCCTGCAAGCTCCCCTCTTCCCTACCTGGAGTCTGCTCTCCTGCAGGTGGTTTACTTGGCTCCAGGGCACAGGTGGTTCCAATCCCCTGAGCCTTCAGCCCCCACAAAGTCAGCTTAGGGAGCCATCATCCGGGAATCGGGGTTTGCAGGCTGATGCTGCCATCTTGTGGTGATATCCCATCACTGCAACAACCAGGCAGCGCTGATTCACTGGGGTCTTTCTTTCCAGGTTCCTGGGTCCCCACGCAGGACACAGGTCCTGGGAAGTAACATATCACCCATAACTGCTCACTCATAATTCCCACATCACCGATTCTAACTCAACCCCACGCTGACTCTAATCACCTCCTTTGCCACTTGCTGGTTCAGCAGCTCCTTTGGAAAGTTCTAGACTCCTGTGAACTCCAGCCCTTGGCCCTTCTGCCCCTCCATCCACCAGGCATCTCTTGCCTTCTGTCCCCAGCCAGCTCCCAGCGCCCAGTCGATCTCGTCAGTGAAGTCCTAGCAGTACCTAGTCTCCACCACCATGGCCTCCTGCCGGTTCCGTGGGCCCAGATGGACGGACACGCCCCGGACGGACACACCCTGGCCTCCCTGGAGTCACCAGCAGGCCAGTGGTTCTGCTGGAATTCACAGTTGCCAGGCAGAGACAGGCCTCCAGGATTCCCGGGAGCCCCCCTCAGCCCTCGTCCTGGCCCCTGCTCTCCATGAGAACCGGACACACCTTGGCCCTCTACTTGCTGACCCAGATGCTCTGGCTCCTGCGTCCTGCCTTACAGAGGAGACAGACGCCCCCAGTTCGCCATGTTCCTACTCCTCAGCCCCCAACTCTGCTCCACCCGCCCCGTCTCTCTCCTAAGTTACAGCGGGCAGTCGTGGGCTCCAGGTGCCTCCGCCTGCCCGGGCGCCTCCCAGCCCTCTGCCCTCTCCAGGCCGCACTCTACGGAATGCTTTCCACGTGTCTTTGTTTTCTTAGGTTGTGGTTGGGTTGTGGCTTTTGGTGGACGCCTAACCTGTATGTAGACCAGTGGGCAAATCCTCGGTGCCGAGTTTATGAATGATCACAAGGTGGAGTACCCACACACCAGCACCCAGACCAAGGCACCAAGTGCTCTGAGGCCCCAGCAGCTCCTCGATTCTGGTCACTGTGGCTCAAACCCAGGAGCCCTGAAGGCAGTGGTGGGTGTCCACCATTTATGATGCTGCAGCTGCTGTGGCCAGGGACGAGGTCTCGTCTCTGCCCTGGTGTCAGAGGCCTCATTCAGGAGACTCAAAGGCTGGGCACTGGGGCCACCTGAGCATGCTCACTTACATGTGTCTGGGTGACGCTGGCTGATGGCAGGAACCTCAACTGGGATTATTGGCCACAACATGCGGCTTCTTTATGTGACTGCTCAGGCCTCCTCCTATCATGAGTGTGTCACAAGAGAGTGAGGAGGACATCTGGGTGCCCCCACCCACCACAGTACTGGGGGTTGAACCCAGGGGCACTTTCCCGCTGAGCCACACTCCCAGCCTTATTTGTTTATTTATTTAGAGACAGGCCCTTGCTGAGTTGCTGAGGCTGGCCTTGAACTTGCTATCCTCCTGCCTCAGCCTCCTGAGCCACTGGGATCACAGGTGTGCGCCACGGCGCCTGGCAGAGATTCATACAGTGGTATGACCTGATCTCAGAAGTCACACAAGGTCTCTTCCGCTGTGCCCTGTGGGTCAAGGAGTCACAAAAGTCCTCCTGAGTTCCAAGGAGAGGAACAGACTTCCCCTCTTGATGAAAAAGTGTCAAGATGGGTGGGAAGAGGAGCATGTCGTGGGTGATATTGTTGCAATTGTACTGGAAAATGTAACCTGCCCTGACGGTCACATGACCTATTATTCCTTATTCTGCTGATGTCACATATTTATACATTTTCTCCTAGTGTTTATTTTTCTAATTGCAGTTTAGTTACACTAGCATTACTTTGGATAGTGTTACCTTGACGTATCTTTTTTAGGCCCTTTTAATTTTACCAGATGTCCTTGTATGTAAGCTGTGTTTCTTATAAGTGGCACTTTTTTTTTTTTAAAGTCCATTCTGACTTCTTTACCTTGTACTTGGAGTCTTTAGTCCATTTACGTTTAATATAATTATTGGTAGACAGATAAACATTGGAGTTTAACTCCCGTGTTTTTTTTTTTTTCTTATTAGCACAAATGGTCTAGGCTCCTCCCCCCTCCTCCCCTCCTCCTCCTCTTCCTCCTCCTCCTCCTTCTTCTTCCATGGGGGTTTGAGTAATCGAAAAAAATTACTCATTTTTCACATTTTCGTGTTTAATATTCAGTGGAGATTATGTTTATCCATACATGATATCTACTTGAGTTCAATATCAATGAGCAAGTTTCCCACTTTCCCAGGTAATGGGGGTGCCTTAGAACACTTTAATTCCACTTACTGCACCCTAACTTTTGTGTTGCTATCTCAAATAATTATTCAGCATTATTTAATACTCACAAGGCACTGCGTTTTCCCTTTCCACAGCCCCCATTAATTTCTGTGTACTCGAAGGTGCCTTCCCCTCCTCATTCCTTCCTGCACTCACTTCCTCTGGGAATCCTTTGTCTGAGGACTCCCGTGGTATTTCTTTTAATGTCAGCCTTTAAGAACAGACCATTCCAGTTTATTGATCTGGAAAGGCCCCTTGGAGGGCATTTTCATCAGGTCTAGCATTCTAGGTTGGTGGCTCTCTTTCTTTGGTACTTTAGAGGTGTCTTGTCCTCTGCACTTTGTGTCTTATTGTTACTCCTTTGTGGGCCAGAGGAGGGCGCCCTGGTGCTGGCCCTGCCATTCTCCCACCTCCCCAGAGAGAAAAATGCAGTTCAGCCACCAAGGTCAGAATCTGGAGCTCCAGAGGACCTGGTTGTAGCTGCGTTGACTTGAGGTGCCACCTGGTGGCTGCTTTCATATTGTCCCAGTGGAGCTTGGGCTAGCACAGCACGGAATGTGACCTGGCCTGGGGCCTAAGGGACAAGAGTGTGTTCCAGGAGGCGGGTGGCCGTCTCTCTTTCACCCAGAAGTTGACCATTTGTCTGGACCCTGGACGCCCTTTCTTAGCTCTTGGGTGGACTCTGGGTGCCGTGTGTCCAGTGTGGGAGGATTTGTGTCCCCGTGAGTGTTAGGGAGCTAGTGAGTCTGAATGAGCACAGGGAGAGGACAGTTTGGGTGATGGACGACCATGGGGGGCTTAACTGACAGGCAGGCCCCTGGGTGGGGCCTGGCATGTCACCACCTCCCCCAACCTTAGCTAATCACCTCCCCTTAAGAGAAACTATTAAGATCATGTCCCCCTTCAGGTGGCCTGGACCTTTCATTATCACTGAAACAATGTGGCAACCTCCAATTTCCCTGGCCACCAAAACATGCAGAACCTCACAAAGAAAGCTTGCGAGGATGATTCAAAGGGTAATTAGGGGTCAGGAAATTGAAACAAAAACAGAGGGACTCAGTTTTCCTCAAAACTCCAACTCCAACACCCCACCTTCTCCCTGTGGGTCCCCGAAGGTCCTTGGCTGCAAGTGGCCCTCCTTCTCGCTCTCTTCCCACCCACAGCACTGACCCCCACCAGCTGTCTTCCCAAAACAACTGACCGGAAGCCCTGCCTGGCTCAAGTCCTCAGGATAGGTCACAGTCCTCACAAACCCCTGACCCTTTACCTGCCGGGGAAGAACATGAGTTGTCCCAAAGAGAGGGGACTTCTGTGACCCTTCCACAGGGCAGGTCCCAGAACTCAGGGGAATTAGGAGAATTCTCCCTGACCATGAAACCTGGAAGAACTAGTCAGCACGGACCAAAGTGACCTACAGTTGTCATGGCGGAAGGGACTTGAAAGTCCAATGTCATCCTGCTGTCAGTTGTCAAAAGTCGAGAAGGGGGCGCTGGGGATGTGGCTCAAGCGGTAGCGCGCTCACCTGGCATGCCTGCGGCCCGGGTTCGATCCTCAGCACCACATACCAACAAAGATGTTGTGTCCGCTGAAAACTAAAAAAAAAAAGTTGAGAAGGGGACCTGGGTGGGACTCTCTGGAAACCTCCTTAGGACCCCCAAATAAATCTGCAGGGTCAGAGGGACATGCTATCCTTCTGTCTAAGGGGACCTCCTGTCACCCTTGGTCTTTTTCTACCCTTCAATAAGCTCCTGCCTTCTACTCTGAGTGACATGTCTGAAATCTTTCTGTCACGACTGCAGGAACCCGCGGAGGAAGGGCCCCGACTGCCCGAGGCTGGAGCAGGCCCTGCCCCGCAGCATGAAGTGGCAGGAGGACCCAGTCTTGTCCTCCTGGGCTCTGTGTCTGCCCGTTCCCTCGCTCCCAGGCCCAACCAGTGGTCTGACTCTCGGAGGAAATCAGATGTTGGGCGGGACAGGGTCAGGTCTGCGCCTCTGGTCTCTGTGTTGGGATCTGCCCTGGTGTGAAAGGGGACTCAGTGTCTGGGAGAACAAGGGACCTCTGTCTAGCGTGAGGTCTGACATGTCACCCCTGGTGTCAAAGACCAGAGTCAGCCTGTCCTTGGTGAGTGGGGAAAGCGGGGTTCTGTGTCCACCAGATGCCTGGTCGCCTGCAGTCCCTGTCTTGGTCCCGTCTGCGGCAGGTCCAGTGACATTTGACCGAGGGCCAGACCTCATAAATGACAGAGTGCGGAGGTGCCGATCTTCCCGCAGAGAGTTCGCTTTAGCTTCCGGCAGGAGGTGGGAGAGGGATGGGGACGCTGGGTTCGGTCTTGCTGGCCCGATGTGCTTGGCTGGCTCCTGGGCTGCGGGGTTTGGAGACCTCGGGTGGGGCCTGGGCTCTTTACCAGGCTCCTGCCCCTGGGTGGGTCTGTCCAGGACTTTGCTGAGAGTCTCAGCGTCCCGCTGCTTCCGTTGACACTGAGTGATGAGCCGTCAGCCCATCGTAGGGCAGGAGAGAGAACACTCCTCTCTGGGGGCTGGTTCCCCCACCCCTGTCCTGGTGGTCTCCCCAGACTTCCCTTACCCTCCCTCCCAACTCGGCTCGATTAGAATTATTTTTGTGGTACTGAGAATTGAACCCAGGGGTGCTCGACCACTGACCACACCCCCAGCTCTTTTTATATTTTATTTGGAGACAGGGTCTCACTGAGTCGCTGAGGCCTCACTAAATTGCTGAGGCTGACTTTGAACTCCTGCCTCAGCCTCCTGAGCTGCTGGGATGACAGGCATGTGACACCGGGCCTGTCCCTTCTTTTTTTTTTTTTTTTTTTTTTTTTTATTTTGAGACAGGATTTGACCAGGAACTTGCAAACTTACAAACTTGCAGTCCTCCTGCTTCAGCCTGCTGGATAGCTAGGACTTTACAGGCAGGCACTGCTGAGTGGCCCTGGCATAATGTGGGGTATTTGTAAGTTGACTCTCTTCCTTCACCAGCCTCAGTGCAAAGCCCTGGTCCATGCTGCAGGGTCGTATGGAGCCGGACTGACACCAGAGCCCCGTCCATCCCTTCTCCCGCAGTGGGGGCAGTGGACTCTAGAGATGGAGGCGGTTTGATGGTATCTGGAGGAGGCCAGCAAGTCCTGTCCATGCCAAGGGCCATGCAGCAGGGGGAGGCAGGGCTGCACTGGGCGATGCTCTCCTCCATGTGGGGCCCTGGAGGGAGCAGAGGAGGCGAGGGCCAAGGGCTCAGGACTGTGTCCTCCCAACAGGCAAACTCCTGAACCAGAGCAGCTCCAGGCCGGACAATCCCCTGCCTCAGAACCGTCTCATCACTTCCCCCCAGATCACAAACCAGACGGGTCTGGTTTGACCTGAGCAGCGTTTAAAAGCCGTTTGTGCATGTAGAACGGGTTCACATCCAAAACTCTCATCCTGACTTCTCAAGGAAGGAGAATGGAGCAGCCCTGGACATGGGCCCTTCCTGGCAGCTGCGGGTTACTGAGCCTGGCTGAGGCTGTCCTGTCCCAGAGCGCTGCCAGGCGGTCTCCAGTTAGCCACACTCCCCACCGCTCCCTATTGCATCTAGCTGCACTGCAGCCAACTGTGATGGGCCAGCGGACAGAAGCCCTGTCTCGCGGCTTCACTCCGGCAGAGCCCCATGCTGCCAAGAACAAGGGGAACAAGTGACCCGCGGACACAGGCTGCGCCTCAAGAAACAGCTGAGTGGGCGCATTTCTTCTAGTGTTGCTGCGGCTGCTTCCCTCAGTCACGGGACCAGCCGCTGGACCCAGGAGACACTGGGTTTGATCCTTGCTTGATGGACAAAGTTCTGAGGCCTGGTTTCTGTGCCCAACCCCAACATCAGGGAGCACATCTAGGTGGCCCTAGTTGGTGGCACATCCCCATGGCTGACCCTGCACTATCTAACAGTACTGGCCCCGTCCCTGTGCGGGGCTCTGCTCTCTACCTGTGACCACACGGGTCCCTCTGCCCCAACCCGCCCCACCTTCACCTGCACAGGCACCTGTCTGTCAAGGCCACGCGGCTGGAAGACCTCTCCATTCTTCGTGTCCTGTGGAAGGAGGCTTTTCTTTTAAAAGTATATTTATTTTTTAAGTTTTAGGTGGACACAATATCTTTGTTTTACATTTATGTGGTGCTAAGGATCGAACCCAGTGCCTTGTGCATGCTAGGCAAGCGCACTACCACTGAGCTACAACCCCAGCACGGAATGAGGCTTTTTATTCCACCGTGAGCTGCTCAGGGCGAGTCCAGCCTGGCTCATCCTCATTACCGTCAGGGTGTAGAGTGGGATCCAGGTCTTTGGCATCCCAAACAAAGAATTAATCAAGACACACACAAATAACAGGCAGAGGACAGGTTGACTGTAGGTGCAGGTGGAGGTGGAGGTGAAGGTGAAGGTGGAGGTGCAGATGGAAGTGAAGGTGAAGGTGGAGTTTGAGGTAGAGGTTCAGGTGAAGATGGAGGTGAAGGTGCAGGTGGAGGTGGAGGAGAAGGTGGAGGAAGAGGTGGAGGTGGAGGTAGCAGGTGGAGGTGGACTTGGAAGTGCAGGTGAAGGTGCAGGTGGAGGTGGAAGTGCGGGTGGAAGTGGAGGTGGAGGTGCAGGTGCAGGTGAAAGTGGAGGTGGAGGTGGAGATAGAGGTGGAGGTGCAGGTGCAGGTGGAGATGGAGGTGAAAGTGCAGGTAGAGGTGAAGGTGGAGGTGCAGGTGGAGGTGGAGGTGGAGGTGCAGGTGGAGGTGGAGGTGCAGGTGGAGGTGGAGGTAAAGGTGTGGATGGAGGTGGAGGTGGAGGTAAAGGTGAAGGTGAAGGTGAAGGTGGAGGTGAAGGTGGAGGTGGAGGTGCATGTGGAGGTGGAGGTGGAGATGGAGGTGGGGGTTAAAGTGCAGGCGAAGATAAGGTGTAGGTGAAGGTGGAGATGGAGGTGGAGGTGAAGTTGGAGGTGCAGGTGAAGGTGAGGGTGCAGGTGGAGGTGGAGGTGCAGGTGGAGGTGGAGGTGCAGGTGCAGGTGCAGTTGGAGGTGCAGGTGCAGGTGGAGGTGCAGGTGCAGGTGGAGGTGCAGGTGCAGGTGGAGGTGCAGGTGGGGGTGCAAGTGAAGGTCAGTTGGAGGTAGAGGTGCAGGTGGAGGTGGAGGTGGAGGTGCAGGTGGAGGTGGAGGTGCAGGTGGAGGTGGAGGTAAAGGTGTGGATGGAGGTGGAGGTGGAGGTAAAGGTGAAGGTGAAGGTGAAGGTGGAGGTGAAGGTGGAGGTGGAGGTGCATGTGGAGGTGGAGGTGGAGATGGAGGTGGGGGTTAAAGTGCAGGCGAAGATAAGGTGTAGGTGAAGGTGGAGATGGAGGTGGAGGTGAAGTTGGAGGTGCAGGTGAAGGTGAGGGTGCAGGTGCAGGTGGAGGTGCAGGTGGAGGTGCAGGTGCAGGTGGAGGTGGAGGTGCAGGTGCAGGTGCAGGTGGAGGTGCAGGTGCAGGTGGAGGTGCAGGTGGGGGTGCAAGTGAAGGTGGAGTTGGAGGTAGAGGTGCAGGTGGAGGTGCAGGTGGAGGTGGAGGTGGAGGTGCAGGTGGAGGTGGAGGTGGAGGTAAAGGTGCAGGAGAAGGTAAGTTGAGAGTGAAGGCAAAGGTAAGTTGGAAGTGGAGGTGGAGGTGGAGGTGCAGGTGGGGATAAAGGTGGAGGTGGAGGTGCGGGTGGATTTGGAGGTGAAGGAGGAGGTGGAGGTGGAGGTGCAGGTGCAGGTGGATGTGGAGGTGAAGATGGAGGAGGAGGTTGAGGTGCGGGAGGAGGTGGAGGTGGAGGTGCAGGTGGAGGTGGAGTTGGAGGCTCAGGTGGAGGTGGAGTTGGAGTGCGAGTGGAGGTGGTGGTGGAGGTGCAGGTGGAGGTGGAGTTGGAGGCTCAGGTGGAGGTGGAGGTGGAGGTGGATGTGGAGGTGAAGATGGATGTAGAGGTGAAGAAGGAGGAGGAGGTTGAGGTGTGGGAGGAGGTGGAGGGGGAGGTGAAGGTGTGGTGGAGGTAGGGGTGGAGTTGGAGGTGGAGGTGGAGGTGCAGGTGGAGGTGGAGTTGGAGGCTCAGGTGGAGGTGGAGGTGGAGGTGGGGGTGGGGGTGGAGGTGCAGGCGAAGGTAAGTTGAAAGTGCAGGCATAGGTAAGGTGGAAGTATAGGTGGTGGTGGAGGTGCAGGTGGGGGTGCAGGTGGAGGTAGAGGTGGAGTTTGAGGTGGAGGTGCAGTTGGAGGTGCAGGTGGAGGTTTAGGTTCAGGTGTAGGTGAAGGTAGAGGTGCAGGTGGAGGTGGAGGAGGAGGTGGAGGTGGATGTGAAGGTGGAGGTGAAGGTGGAGGTGCAGGTGCAGGTGGAGGTGGAGGAGGAGGTGGAGGTGGAGGTGAAGGTGGAGGTGAAGGTGGAGGTGGAAGTGGAGGTGAAGGTGCAGGCGAAGGTAAGTTGAGAGTGAAGGCGAAGGTAAGTTGGAAGTGGAGGTGGAGGTGGAAGTGCAGGTGGGGGTGCAGGTGAAGGTGGAGTTGAAGGTGCAGGTGGAGGTGCAGGTGGAGGTTTGGCGTGGAGGTGGAGGTGAAGGTGCATGTGGAGGTGAAGGTGAACGTGTAGGTGAAGGTGGAGGTGCAGGTGGAGGTGGAGGTTCAGGTTGAGTTGGAGGTAGAGTTGGAGGTGGAGGTGGAGGTATGGGTGTGGGTGGGGGTGGAGGTGGAGGTGCAGGTGGGGATGGAGGTAGAGGTGCGGGTGGATTTGGAGGTGAAGATGGATGTGGAGGTGGGGGTGCCGGTGCAGGTGGATGTGGAGGTGAAGATGGAGGTGGAGGTTGAGATGCAGGTGGAGTTGGAGGCTCAGGTGGAGGTGGAGGTGGAGGTGGGGGTCGAGGTAAAGGCGAAGGTAAGTTGAAAGTGTAGGCATAGGTAAGGTGGAATTGTAGGTGGTGGTGGAGGTGCAGGTGGGGGTGCAGGTGAAGGTGGAGGTAGAGTTGGAGTTGGAGGTGGAGGTGGAGGTGGAGTGGAGTTGTGGGTGGGGGTAGAGGTGGATGTGGAGGTGAAGATGGAGGTGCGGGTGGGGGTGGGGGTATAGGTAGAGATGTAGGTGGAGGTGCAGGTGGGGATGGAGGTGGAGGTGCGGGTGGATTTGGAGGTGAAGGTGGAGGTGAAGGTAGAGGTGGGGGTGCAGGAGGAGGTGAATGTGGAGGTGAAGGTGGAAGTGGAGGTGGAGGAAGAGGTGAAGGTGAAGGTGGAGGTTAAGGTGGAGGTGCAGGTGGAGTTGGAGGTGGAGGTGGAGTAGGAGGTGAAGGTGGAGGTGCAGGTGGGGGTGGGATGGAGTTGGAGGTAGAAGTGGAGGTGGAGGTGGAGGTGGAGGTGCGGGTGAACTTGGAGGTGGAGGTACAGGTGTAGGAGGATGTGGAGGTGAAGGTGGAGGTGGAGGTGGACATGAAGGTGGAGGTGGAGGTGGAGGTGGATGTGGAGGTGGAGGTGAAGGTGAAGGTGGAGGTTAAGGTGAAGGTGCATATGGAGGTGAAGGTGAACGTGTAGGTGGAGGTGAAGGTTCAGGTGGAGTTGGAGGTGGAGGTGGAGTAGGAGGTGAAGGTGGAGGTGCAGGTGGGGTGGGATGGAGGTGCAGGTGGACTTGGAGGTAGGGGTACAGGTGGAGGTAGATATGGAGGTGAAGGTGGAGGTGGAGGTGGACATGAAGGTGGAGGTGGAGGTGTTGGGGGTGGGGGTGGGGGTGGAGATGGAGGTTGAGGTGGAGGTGCGGGTGGAGTTGGAGTTGAGGGAGGAGGTGAGATGGGGGTGAAGGTGGAGGTTGATGTGGAGGTGAAGGTGGAGATGGAGGTGGTGGTGGAAGCTCAGGTGGAGGTGAAGGCGCAGGTGGAGGTGGAGGTGGAGGTTGAGTTGCAGGTGTAGGTAGAGGTGGAGGTGGATGTGCAGGTGGAGGTGGAGTTGCAGGTGCAGGTGGAGGTGGAGGTGGAAATGAAGGTGCAGGCGAAGGTAAGTTGAAAGTGCAGGCGAAGGTAAGGTGGAAGTGGAGGTGGAGGTTGAGGTTCAGGTGGGGGTGCAGGTGAAGGTGGCGGTGGAGTTGGAAGTGGAGGTGCAGGTGGAGGTTCAGGTGAAGGTGGAGGTGAAGGTGGAGGTGGAGGTAGAGGTGCAAGTGAAATTAGAGGTGAAGGTGCAGGTGGAGGTGGAGGTGAAGGTGGAGGTGGAGGTGGAGGTGCAGGTGCAGTGGAGGTTCAGGTGGAGGTGGAGATGGAGGTGGAGGTGGAGGTGAAGGTGCAGGTGAAGGTAAGTTGAGAGTGAAGACGAAGGTAAGTTCGAAGTGGAGGTGTAGGTATAGGTGCAGGTGGAGGTGCAGGTGGAGGTGCAGGTGCAGGTGCAGGTGGAGGTGGAGTTGGAGTTGGAGTTGGAGGTGGAGGTGCAGGTGGAGTTGGAGTTGGAGGTGGAGGTGCAGGTGGAGTTGGAGTTGGAGGTGGAGGTGCAGGTGGAGTTGGAGTTGGAGGTGGAGGTGGAGGTGCAGGTGGAGTTGGAGTTGGAGGTGGAGGTGCAGGTGGAGTTGGAGTTGGAGGTGGAGGTGGAGGTGCAGGTGGAGTTGGAGGTGGAGGTTGAGGTGCAGGTGGAGTTGGAGTTGGAGGTGGAGGTGCAGGTGGAGTTGGAGTTGGAGGTGGAGGTGGAGGTGCAGGTGGAGGTGCAGGTGGAGTTGGAGTTGGAGGTGGAGGTGCAGGTGGAGTTGGAGTTGGAGGTGGAGGTGCAGGTGGAGTTGGAGTTGGAGGTGGAGGTGGAGGTGCAGGTGGAGTTGGAGGTGGAGGTGGAGGTGGAGGTGGAGGTGCAGGTGGAGTTGGAGTTGGAGGTGGAGGTGGAGGTGCAGGTGGAGTTGGAGTTGGAGGTGGAGGTGCAGGTGGAGTTGGAGTTGGAGGTGGAGGTGGAGGTGGAGGTGGAGGTGGAGGTGGAGGTGGAGGTGCAGGTGGAGTTGGAGTTGGAGGTGGAGGTGCAGGTGGAGTTGGAGTTGGAGGTGGAGGTGGAGTTGGAGGTGGAGGTGGAGGTGCAGGTGGAGTTGGAGTTGGAGGTGGAGGTGGAGGTGCAGGTGGAGTTGGAGTTGGAGGTGGAGGTGCAGGTGGAGTTGGAGGTGGAGGTGGAGGTGGAGGTGCAGGTGGAGTTGGAGTTGGAGGTGGAGGTGCAGGTGGAGTTGGAGTTGGAGGTGGAGGTGGAGGTGGAGGTGGAGGTGCAGGTGCAGGTGGAGGTGGAGGTGGAGGTGGAGGTGCAGGTGCAGGTGGAGGTGGAGGTGGAGGTGGAGGTGCAGGTGCAGGTGGAGGTGGAGGTGGAGTTGGAGTTGGAGTTGGAGGTACAGGTGGAAGTGCAGGTGGAGGTACAGATGGAGGTGGAGGTGGAGGTGGAGGTGCAGGTGCAGGTGGAGGTGGAGGTGGAGGTGGAGGTGGAGTTGGAGTTGGAGGTGGAGGTGGAGGTGGAGTTGGAGTTGGAGGTGGAGTTGGAGGTGGAGGTGGAGGTGGAGGTGGAGGTGGAGGTGGAGGTGCAGGTGCAGGTGGAGGTGGAGGTGGAGGTGGAGGTGCAGGTGCAGGTGGAGGTGGAGGTGGAGGTGGAGTTGGAGTTGGAGGTACAGGTGGAAGTGCAGGTGGAGGTACAGATGGAGGTGGAGGTGGAGGTGGAGGTGCAGGTGGAGGTGGAGGTGGAGGTGGAGGTGGAGTTGGAGTTGGAGGTGGAGGTGGAGGTGTAGGTGGAGTTGGAGTTGGAGTTGGAGGTGGAGGTGGAGGTGGAGTTGGAGTTGGAGTTGGAGGTACAGGTGGAAGTGCAGGTGGAGGTACAGATGGAGGTGGAGGTGGAGGTGGAGGTGCAGGTGCAGGTGGAGGTGAAGGCAGCGCTCTCTGAGGCACGGTGGACAGGGCTGAGCAAGAGAGGTGCAGAGCTCCTCGTCTTGAAACCAATGTCTTATGTGCCTAGCTGCAGGGCACTGCTCTCCCTACATGGACCTGATGGAAGACCTTGCCATTGTCCCCACTGGTTCCATCTGGTGAGAATTTTGAGTACCGCCCACTTTACCCCATAGGTCATTTTTAAACGCTGAACCCGTGGCGGAGTCGTCATGGTGATAATCCTCAGTGGTGGGAACTATCATGGTAACGGGCCATCATAATCAGGGACGTGACCAGTATCCTCTCTTGTCCTCCAACAGGGACCTTCTTATACTCTGCCACAGTCTTGGTGTCCTGAAGTCCTATGGAACACCCACACACCCCAAGTGCTGTGCCTGCCTGTGACAGAGTTTCCAGGGATCACCCACCTTGCCTTGGGGAGCCTCTTAGGTTAAGGAACCAGGTGGAGCATGTTCCGTCCCCAGTGACTGGGCTGGGCCACTCCATAGGGCTGCTGGGATGGCACCGACTCCTGGTGCATCTGCTGACACCATCCCCAAGTCCTGGTTAGTGTTGCCAAGTTCTCTCTGTCTCTCTCTGTCTCTCTCTGTCTCTCTCTGTCTCTCTCTCTCTCTCTCACACACACACACACACACACACACACACACACACACACAGTCTCAGCACCCTGGCAGATAGCAGCCTTCACGTAGAATCTGTCACAAAAGGACATCAGCATCTTCTCTTAGTAAGAAATTTCATAAAAGCAAGTGGCTGAGTCTCATGGGGTGGTACACACCACCTTGACATTGGGGTCGGCCACAGAAACCAGGCCTCAGAACTTTGTCCATAGACCCAGGATCAATCGCAGTCAGACAGGAGGCTGAGGTAGGAGGCCAGCCTCAGCAACTTTGCGAGATCCTCTCTCAAAATAGACAGGCCTGGGATGCAGCTCGGTGGTAAGGCACCCTGGGATCAGTGCCTAGTACTGGGGCGGGGGACAGGTGGCTGTAACCTTTGCCTCCCTGTCTCCACACATTGTACAACTGAGAATCCACGTCTCAGAGAAGCCATCCAATGTGTAAGACATCGCACCTTCCAGAAAGCCTCTCTGATGCGGGGCCCACACAGCCCCTTGCCCACCTGCCTGCCCACCTTCTGGTGCGGCTCCGGAGTCCTGGGACCAAGGAGGGGCTGATGGATTTCAGAACGGCTCCTTGACAAGGAAGCATGGACCTCCACCCCACCCCCTCCCCAGCTTACACCTTGGAAAGCCAGCACCTGGGGTCCCCCTCCTCCAGCTCCTGCGTCCATGCAGGGCAGGGGTACAGGAGACGCAGCGTCCTGCCAGGAATGGGGACTCCTGATTCCCGGGCCAGTTCTAGGAAGGCTGGGCTTTCCCTCTGCAGGGACCGTACAGGGCGCTTCCCACCACGGCGGGAGGGGGCTCGGCTTGCTGCTGGGTGTGGGGCAGCGGGAGGCTGGGCACGGACAGCCCTGGGCTCGGGGCCTGCCTGACAGAGGTCTCAGAGTAGGGGAGTTCCAAGATGGACGGAGGACTCAGCAACCACAATGAGACCGACCTTCCTTCCTCTTTCTTTCTCTCTCTCTCTCCTTCTCCTTCTTTGTAATGGAACACAGGGACGCTACACGACTGAGCTATGTCCCCAACTCTTTCTACTTTTTACTTTGAACAGGGTCTCACTAAGTTGCTCAGCTGGCCTTGAATTTGCCATCCTCCTGCCTCAGCCTCCTGAGTTACTGGGATTACAGGTGTGTGTCACTGCGCCCAGCCGGTACAGTGTCTGAGCCCCCCTGGGTGGGGTGTGTCCCCTCCTCCTCTCTTGTGCGTCTCTCTCTCTCTCTCTCTCTCTCTCACACACACACACACACACACACACACACACACACACTCACACACACACTGTCCAGGGCTCTGCCTCCCTACAAGGCCATTTGCTCCCTCAGACAGCAGGTCCCCCTGTCCTGGTAACATCCCGTGTGAGACCCGCCCACAGCACATGCTCCCCGCACAGGGGGATGGCTGGGTGATGCCGGCACAGGCTCCAGGAGGTCAGGGCTGGCAGGGACCGTGGGTACCATGTACTTCTGGGCCTGAGCAGGTTGAGTTCCATGGCCAAATACACCAGGGACACAGGTGGTCACAGGAGAGCAGCTGATGGGCTTGGGCCTCTCCATGAAGGGGCCAGAGGGGCACTCACCCCAGACTTTAGGAGACCACAGGCTCTACTCACAGTGCATGCTGGGAAAGGTGGGTCCAGCTCCAACTCACACAAGGAAACCTGAGGACCAGCTACAGAGGGGATCAGATTAAATGGCCTGTCACCAATAATATGTACGGCAGCTTTGTAAAAAATAGAAAAGGGGACTCCCTCATCCCCAGTTACCTCCGTCTCGGGGAAGCTTGACAGCTCTGTATTGATTTTATTAGAACAAGACTCTGCTGCCGTCTGCTGGAAACAGTCAATGCACAGCTCTCTGCTGCCCGTGGGTGGTGCCTCACCCACTCTGTGGGCTGCTGTTGTCCAGTGCGTAACCAGCCCAACCATGCATGGCAGCCCGGGGACCAAAGTCACAGGAGCCCAGTCTGCCCTTCAGCCCTCTCTCCCTGCATACTCTTCTCCTGGCCCAGGTGAGGGCTCTGAACTGACCCCTCTGCCTCAGGCCCCGGAGGTCTCTTCTGTACCAGGAGGCAGGGATGCTGGGGCCTCTCTCAACCATGACCCAGCCCCTGGCAGACTCAAATGAGCCTTGAACAGACCCATGATCCCGCGTGCGGGCAGCACGACAGCACAGGGCCCAGGTGCAGAGCCATGGGACTCACTGTGGGGTCCCTCTCTGCGTCAGTTCTGTTCTGCACAATGGGTGTGATCATGTGCAGGGGTCTGAGCTGAAGACCCACAGGGCCACCCCTGGCCTTACAGAAGTTGAGAGGAACAGGACAGTCCTTCCCGACTGCTGATGACAGATGTCAAGAAGACAGCACACGACTTGGACTTTTTTATTAGACTAGGAAATATAATTTATTTCATAAAAATTAATTTTGTTACAATAGGAATGCTGAACGTTATGTACAGGTTGGAGTTTACAGAATGAACACAGGTGGGGTCCTGTGCCCCTCTGGACACAGAACGGTGCCCATGGCCCAGGCAGGGGTCCAGCCCTTTGTCCCCAGGACAGCGGCCCCTTTCCCAGGCTCCCGGTCACCTGTCCTCAGAGGCCTGCTAAGGGGCCCGGCTCAGTTGCCTGGGAGCTGGGGAAGGGGACTGGGGGGCCTGGCTGGCCCAGGAGATGAGGCGGTCCCTGGCCCGGGTGCCAAAGCCCGGGGCAGGGAAGGCAGAGGCACGTAGGAGATGCACTGACACCCTGTGGACTTGGGGGGGCAGAGAAGGGTCCCCACCTCCAGGTGTGCAAACCTGGGGCGGAGAGGAGGCCACGCCCCCCCACAGGTGGGGACAGGCGCAGCTTCCCAGAGGGGCATCCTCTGTGCCCAGGGAGAAACGCATGCTCACACACACCGAAGGGACGAGACGGGGCACCCCTGTGCTGCCCTGAGAGGCCCCTGCGGCACCCATGCTGCTGACGGGGACAGCACCCAGGCTGCTCCTCAGGAAGGAGTTGGAGCCGCCTCCGACCCCACCCCAAGGCGGCAGTGTGGGGACGACTGCTGGAAGGGCCCAGCCGGTTGGTTCTGAGCTCCAGGCGCTGGTCCACAACTTCTGGAAGTCAGATTGGAACTGGCTGGCTGGGCCCCCTCCACCAAGAGCCCCTGTCCTGGGCGGCGGAGGGAACATAGCAGGCAGATTGTGGTCCACTTTACCCAGGAGGGGTCCCTTCCAAAACCCAGAGAATGGTGTGGGCCTCAGACAGCTGCAGGGCCTTCTAGGCATAAAAAGGATGTTAGGCCCAGAGAAGGCAGTGATGTGCCTAAGGTCACACAGCAGTTTCACCGCAGAGATGGAACTTAATTCCTGCTCTTGAGCTGCAGGTGGGTATTTTGGAGCCTGTGAGGGGGCAGCACCAGCAGAGCCCACCATGGACTGTGCTCACCAGACAGAAAGGCCCTCACCTGTGCTGGTAAACGGTGGCGTGGGGCGGGGGCAACCCACAGGAGCCAGTGCTCTTGGTACAACAGGCTCACTGCAGCCCTAAGGCAGCGCCACAGAGCCACCTGGGCCAGAGCCCAGAACCCTGCCGACCCCAGCACAGGCCCAGGGAAGGAATCCCCTCTACAGCCTCCAGCAGGCCTCCCCTGCCTGTGGCCAACCCCGCTCCAGTGGTGGGTGGAAGAAGCCCCAGGAGCCCCCAGGTCCACTGCAGGGAGGCCAGGCTGGGGACCCAGGGGGAGCAGCCCTGGATGAACCCCCTGTCCACTGTGAGGTCCTGGTCCTTGCCCTGTGGTCAGGCCAAAAGGGGCCAGGAACTCGTTTCTCCTTAGAGGCCCTTGGAACATTCCAGAACAGGCTGGGGGGGGCAGCTCCTCCATCCTGGGAGCCCCACCCACTTCCACACAGCAGTGATGGGGGGGTTGAAGGAGGCGCCTGCTGGGATCAGAGGTGGGGCTTGGACTCCCCCCACACTCCTGGGGGGCATGTGGTCTCCCCACCCAGGCTGACAGCAACACCTGCCCCAACGCCACCCCAGAGCCACGTGGAGTGACAGGCCTCTGACAGCCCCTTCCACTGCACAGGAGCAGAGGCTGGGCAAGGGCAGACCGTGGGTCCTGGGGGTCAGGAGTCCCCTGGTCTGAGGCTGCAGTGACCAGGCCCCTCCCCAGGAGGGAAGGGTCCTGGAGCGTGTGTCCTTGGCTCAGCTCCGGGGGCCACTCCAAGTCACATGCCTCCCAGGAGCCACCAGACCAGGAAGAGAGAAGGGCCTTTGCCTGGCCACAGCTGCCCGGCCCCCGACCTGCTCCTCCTGGGGTCTCCGGGCTATGGGAGGGCCCCGTCCCCGTCCCCGTCCCCGTCCCCGTCCCCGTCCCCGGGGGCAACTCGGGGCCAAGAGCCTGCCTGACCCGCTCCCTTCACCGCTGGGGGACTGAGGCCTCGTCAGCCTTTAGTCCAAAAAGATCCCTCAGCAGCAGAGACCTTCAGTCTCAGAACCTGCTGTCTCTCCCCGACACACACGCACGCACACGCACGCACACGCACACGCACACACACACACACACACACGCACACACACACGCACACGTGGCCAGAACACTCCCACTCTCACCTGTACTGGGGGGAAAAGTTTTCCATTTTTTTTGTTCATTTTCTTTCTTTCTTTCTTTTTTTTTTCTTAAAAAGGACTTATCCAAATATCTGGATAAAAAATGGTTTGCGTTTCCTAAGAAACTGGGCTTTCCCTTCCCTGGGGGCGTTTCTCCTCCCGGCCTCGAGGCGCCTGCTTGCCCTCCTTCCCTTCTTGCCTGTGGACGGAGCGTCAGCCTGGACTGTGGGGACGGGGGAGAGGGAGTGGGGCTGGAGGAGTCCGCAGCAGAGGGAGAGGGAGTGTGAGAACCGACCCGAGGGACCCGGGAGCTGCAGGCGGGAGGTGGGTGGAGGGAGGGCCACCTCCTGGCCCCGCGAACTGCCCAGGGTCCGCCCCCAGCTCCCACAGGGAGTGAGGCCAGGGAGGCAGCAGGCAGCAGGCGAGGAGCACCCGCCCTCTGGGCAGTGCAGGGCGTGGCTTTTCTAAGGCTGGTTGTGGTCAGACGGGGGAGGAGCGGGGGCAACTCCACTGTCGGCCTCCATGAGGAGGCTGCCCCGGCCTCCATGCACGGCCTCCGTCTGTCCCTGATGGCCCGTGGTTCTGGGCACTCAGCAGTCCCCGTCAGTGGCCATGGCCACCAGCATCTCACTCTTGCCCATCTCCTCCAAGGCACTCGCCAGGCTGTTGAGGTCCCCGTCGTCCTGCTGCAGAGCTTCCCAGAGGTCCAGGATCACGCCCGTGGGGCTCGCTTTGGTGGCAAAGTAATTCAGGTACCTGGAGTGGGAAGGAGAGGGGCATGTGGCACCCACCGGGAGCACTCAGGGCCTCCCAGGAGCCTGGGGTGGAGGAAGCACAGGAGGTGGGGAGACTGTGGGCTCCAGCGTCCCTAGTCCTGGGTCTGAATCCCAGCAGGCTGAGTGGCCCTGGCAAGTCAGTGGCCTCTCAGAGCCTCAGTCTCGTCTCTTAAATGGGAACCTGTCAGTCACTCCTGGCATTGCAGCAGGATCCACGCTCACGCAAAGCAAGGGTCTAGGCTTCTCTCGTCCTGTCCACGGGCACAGTGGGCTGGGGGCGGGGCGACATGGCCAGTCTCTCCTCTGCCTCTGCCCGGTTCTCTTTTGGTACCAGATATTGAACCCAGGGGCTCCTTACCACGAAGCCGCATCCCCAGCCATTTTTATTTTGGGACAGGGTCTCACTAAGTTGCTGAGGTTGGCTTTGAACTTGCAATCCTCCTGCCTCTGCCTCCCAAGCTGCTGGGGTGACAGGCCTGCGCCACCCACCGAGCTTCCTCCCCCTTTATTCCCTGCCTGGTCTTGCCCCGTGGACTCCCGAGAGCAGGAACGGGGCCTGTGCCATTTCTGCGAGTCCTCGGTCGTCATCTCTGTAAGACATCTTGTCTACAGCACCTGCTCGGGGCAGGGTGGACAGTTTTCAATGAGTCACTATTGTCATCAGAGGCCTCTAGCATTGGAAGTTCTCACAAAGAGGTTTTTTTTTTTTTTTTTTTAAATTAAAAATATTTGTTTTTAGTTGTAGGCGGATCATCCTTACTTATCATTGTTATGTGGTGCTGAGGACCGAACCCAGGGCCTCCCACGTGTGAGGTAAGCACTCTACTACTGAGTCCCAGCCCCAGCCTCACAAGGAGTTTGACACCGAGGTGTGTTCTGTCACTGGGCAAGTGTTTCGGGGGCATCTGCTCTGTCCCTGGCACTGAGGTGCTGGTGGTGACCCCATCTAGCTGGTGCCTGGGCTCGGTCTGATTCTCAGGTCGTCCCACAGATGGGCAGGTGGGGCGTTCTGCAGACCGCGGTGGGAAGGCACAGCCTGAGAGTGAGGTGGTCCGCAGCCTGCCTGGCTCGGAGGCTGGCGCTCGGAGCTCGACCCTCCACCCCGGAGCAGCATCCCCAGACTTAGCGCATCCAAACCGAGCTCCTGACCTGCCACCAATGGTGGAGACTGGTGCCACCCCGCCTACCAGACCGAGGACGAGGCCACCTGGGCTCTGGTCCCGGACACTCACCGGTCCATGGAGAGCTTCTGCGCCAGCAGCCGCCAGTCACTGCCCCGCGAGCTGGGGGCGTCGAGGCTGTGGCATATCTTTTGGCGGATGGACAGCGGGATCTTGAAGGCATAGGGTCCCAGCTGGGTGGTGACGGCGCTGCCGGGCGCAGAGCAGAGGGCGTCCAAGGAGCCAGCAGGAGTCTGGAGGGGAGGAAAGAGGGCCACGGTGCTGGGCATCTGCTGCTCTGGGCTCCCTGCCCTGGACAGCACTCAGAGGCTGGGCCTCGCCCCTCCCTGGGGCAGCCGGCAGCTGCACAGGCCAGGGCCTCTTCCCCCAGGAGCAGATCCTGCTCCCCAGTCCTCAGGGTTGTGTCACCACACTATTGTCACCGTAGGTGCCTGCTCCTGGCTAAGGCTGACGCGTGGTCAGGAACCCGAGGAGCCCACCACAGTGCAGCCCACGCAGACCAGTTTCTATAATGAGGAAACACAGTCCAGAGGGGGCAGAGCCGGGTGCCAGGGTCCCATGCTAGTGGGAGGCAGAGCTGCTGCAGGGCTCTTTCTACTGCACTGAGGAGGGGAGCAGCATCGTCGCCCTGGGTGGCTTGGGATTTTAACCTCAGTCTGGATTTACAGTGGCTGAGCATGGAGGCTCTGTCCTTGCGCTGACCTGGGTCCCATTGCTGTCGTGATTGTCCCTAAACCTGCTTCCTCATCTTCCAGACATGGACCATCAGCTGTCTCCCTGGGGTTGTGCCGATTTAGTGAGGTGACGTGTGTCACCTGGTCACATGTACCTGGCACAGGAATGGCACACAGTGATGGCTGTGAACCAGTGCCTGCTCTGACTCGGGAGGTGAAGGCGAGGTGTCTTTGTGGGAGACGCATTTCTGCCCACGGGAGGGGGACCCCGGGTCCGTGTGCCGCAGCCCCGCCTCACCTCGGCCAGTGTGGTGTGCAGCTGGACTATCTGGCCCTCCCCTTCCACCTGCCGCACGCAGATCTTGCAGGTGAGCTCCGTGGCGGCCAGGCTGTGCCGCTCCAAGGTGAACGTGCAGTGCAGGGCCTTCTGGCTGCCACTCCAGATGTGACAGAAGGGGATCTCCTGCGGGAGGCAGGGGTCAGGCCCAGTCAGTGCTCTGGAGCCTGGAGGCCAGGAGGGCGGGGCCCTTGGGGGCGTTCAGGCCTCCCCACCAGAAGGAAAGGGGAGAAGAGCTGGCGAAGCGCCCCTAAGCTGGCTGGCTGGGGGGGTGCATGGGTGCCTGAGCCGGGACACCTCAGGGAGCCAATGGGGTCCCCCGCTGCAGGGGGACAGAGGCAGTCAGGACAGTGGGCAGGCACGCACACTCAGGTGGCGAGGCCTCTTTGAGGACGATGGGTGTGGGCTTTGTGTGACGTGGGAGAGGGACCGGCTGTCACGGGCCCAGAGGCTGGGGTGTTCCCGAGGACGGCATGGAGACCGGCCAGGCAAGACAGAGGGCGTGAGAGCCGTGAGGGGCGAGGCTGGGGCGGGGGCAGGAGCAGCCGGGTGCCCCCGGCCCCCAGCCGCCTCACCTGGTACTTGGCCAGCAGCTTGCTCCTCCAGCAGGCATGGGGGACGTCGTGCAGGGAGAGGCGCAGGTTGTGGTAACTGTCCTTGAACAGCAGGGGCTTGGGCTCCTCCACCAGGTAGCCCCCCAGCGTCCGCTCCAGCTCTAGCACCTCCTGCGGCCGGGGCGGGGGACTGCATCAGGCTTGGCCTTGGGCCCCTTCCACTAGCGGCTGAGGGGTGGGGCGCAGGGACCCACATGACCACGTGCAGGACCCGGGGGACCCGTGAGCGAGTGCTTTGGGTGAATGGACGTGTGGGTGGACAGATGGAAGAACAGGACAGCAGATGGACAAACAGAAAACCAGACAGTGGGAGAGGGGAATGGATGAGTGGACTTAGATGGCTGGGCGGAGAGACGGACGGTGTGGACAGACGGATGCAGAACTGCACGGACAGACAGGAGGAGAAAGAAGGCTGTGGAAGTGGGTGTGGAAATGGGTGGGACGTGAATAAAGAGATATTTGGAAGGAAACATAAACGGATGGAAGGGAGATGGCGGGGACAGTGGGCTGTCACCGAGTAGGCCCATGAACAGAACTCAACATGGATGGACGGACAGACGAGGGGTTTAAGAAGCAAGCCCATCAGTAGACCTTTCGTCTTTGATCTCCACACTGTTCTCTGACCAGAGTGGACCAGCCAGTGCCCAGCACCAAGAGATCCGGGCCTAAGAGCATTCCCCAGCAGCCTCCAGCCCTTCCCGGGCCGCCTGGGCTCCAGATGGGTGGTCCCAGCAGGAGACCCTGTCCCCCCGGCCCTTCACCTATGGTGCCTCAGCCCATAATAGGGGACGGACCGCAGCCCAGGGAGGGAGGTCAGGGGCTGGCATTCTGCTCAGGCTGGACGCCACACTGGTGGCAGCAGCCCTGCTCTGTCTGGATGCCCTTCCCCGCTGTCTTGGGCTCAGGTGTGAGGTCACCCTCCCCATCTGCCTCCCGCAGACCAGCAGGAGCCCCGAGAGCCTCTGCCTGTCTCCCGCTTGGGGCTGCGGCCTAGGGCTGTGGCAGCTGGCCGGGTGCCAGGCTGGGCCGAGGCCTGGCCTACCTTCAGGGCCACGGGCGTGTCCTCGAGGCAGTAGACCCTGAGGCTGTACTCCAGGGAGGTGCACAGGGCCGGGGCGAAGACGGCCAGCTGCAGCCGCTTACAGGCTGCGCGGGAGTAGGACTCGCCCGTGAAAGCGTAGGTGCCCAGCTGGTCCAGCAGGATGTGGCAGGACCTGGCCTCCAGCTGGCAGTAGCAGGGGGTGTTCAGGGTCTCCTCGTCCAGGGTCACCACCTCCTGCAGGGCACAGAGGGTTGGCGTGCACAGGCCCTGGGCATCCTGGCGGGCCTCCGCGGGCCTCCCCAGCAGGTCGGGTAGCCTGCGCTCCTCACCTCCCAGTGGCCCTGGTGGGCCTGGGTCTTGAGCTGGAAGATCCAGTCGCCAGCAGTGACCTCTGCACAGTGGGGCACCGTGAGGATGACCGGGCGGCACAGCAGGAGGCCCGTTGGCCCGCAGGTCACCGCAGGGCTCAGTACTGTCTGGGTCCCTTCTGACAGCGGGCTGGAGCCAAGCAGAGGGCAGGAAGGAGGCTGTGAGAGGAGGCTGAGGACTCGCAAGGGCACAGGCTGTTCTGGGCCTCCAGCTCTGCCCACAGCCTGGGCCGAGGGCAAGGCTCTGCCACGGGGCTGTAGACCCAGAGGTCTTGGGGGTGAAGGAGGCAGAGGAAATGGCGCACACCTTGAAGCTGTTTCCAGAGTTTTGTGGTCACACCAGAGCATTTTCCACCAAGACTTGGCACATGGCTTCAAAGGTTCCGCAATCTGGGGGACTTTTTTTTGGTACCAGGGATTGAACCCAGGGGCACTTAAGCACTGAGCCACATCCCAGCCCTTTTTATATTTTATGTAGAGACAGGGTCTCGCTGAGTTCCTTAGGGCCTCAATGATAAGTTGCTGAGGCTGGCTTTGAACTCATAGTCCTCCTGCCTCAGCCTCCCAAGTGGCTAGGATCATAGGTGTGCGCCACCGCACTTGGTGGGAACGTTCTTAACAGATATGGC